>NC_025689.1:29880884-29888521 GCF_000633955.1 Camelina sativa
GAGTTAAGAGCTTCAAACTTGACATTAAGATCATTGTATGAACACTCCATTCGCTGACTGAGTTCAGCAAACTTCTTAGCAGTATCCAAAGATCCGCTAGCTTGACCCTGAAGAAGTTGTTGCATCATTTGCTTCATTTCTTGATCTGGGGTTGGAGTAGGCTGAACTGGTTGAGGGCAGAATCCTGGTGGTGGTCCTGAGGGAGCTTGGTAACCTTGTTGGAACTGTTGTTTAGGGACGAATCCCTGATTGTAAGGCACAAAAGGTTTTTGTTGACCTTGTTGTTGCTGCTGAGGAGGGTACACCTGATCCTGTGGATTTGCAACGTTGGTGCTCCGGTAAGACAAATTGGGGTTCGTCTGACAGGGGTTGTAACCCTTGTTGTATCCACCTTGATTCTGGACGTAGCTGATTTCCTCATACTGCTCACCCTCCCCATCTTGGACGTGAAAATGTTTACCCTCAGATACCAAGTGGATGCTCTTTTGTTGGTTGAGCAAGAGGCGATCAAGCTTCTCATTGACATTCTTGAGGTCTCTCTTGTACTTCTCCTCAGAGCCAACATCTCCTCTACTATGCGATCATAGTCGTCATGGTAGTTGCCATCAGACTGGGCGAGATTTTCGACGAGTTACCAACCTTCATCTACGTCTTTGTTCAAGAAGTTGCCATTTGAAGTAGTGTCAAGCAGCATGTGTATCTTTGGAAGTACACCACGGTAGAGAGTGCTCAGCAGTGACTCGTTGCTTAAACCATGGTGTGGACACTGGCTGTGGTAACCCTTGAAACGCTCCCATGCTTCACAGAATGATTCTGAGCTCTTCCGAGTGAAGCTGGAAATCTCATTCCTGAGACGTGCTGTTCTGGAGTTGGAGAAAAACTTGGCCAAGAATGCTTTCTTGCAACCATCCCCGGTGGTGATTGATCCCTTGGGAAGGTTTTTCTCCCATTGATGAGCCTTGTCTCCCTGAAAAAATGGGAAGAGGCGCAACTTGTAACCGTCTTCACTCACGTTGTTGATCTTGGTGAGACTGCACAGACGGTCGAACTCGTCCAAGTGGTCGAGTGGATCCTCCATAGGTAACCCATGGAACTTATTGCCTTGGATCATGGAGATCAGACCAATTTCGATTTCGAAGTTGTTGTTCTGCACGGCGGGAGGGACGATTCTAGCACGTTGAGTATGAGTATTCGGTGCATCCCTAGCACCAATGTTTCTCGGTCCCGGATGTGGTCCATTCGGTTGTTCCATAGTGACGGGTGCGGGATGATCAGTGAATTGACGAGCTTGTCGTGGTCGTTGCAACCGATTGATTTCGTCGATAACAGGGAGGAGATTCTGATGCCCTCTTGATCTGGTGTGCATGCAAGGTTGCAATCAACAGGTACCTGAGATGCAAAACAAACAAGCAGACAACCAAAGCAAGTTAGTACCCAGAATGATAAGTGTAAGAGAACTTAATCTTAAAAAAATTGAAATCTTAAATGTAGCAAAATGAATCCTAAATAGCAACGGCGCCAAATTGATACTAGGATTTTTGTTTGTCTATCATAACAGGTTCAATTAACTTTATGTAGTTGTAGTACTTAAGATGTCAATCCAAATGGGAAACTTTACTAACAATTAAGATGCAATCAAGAAATCACAAGTCAAGCCAATTCAAAGAGAGTGTTTGTCTAACAGTCCTAGAATGATGACGATACAAAACGAAAATTAGTCATAGAATTAGAAATAAGAATGCATGACAAGAAGCGAAAATGAATAAAAACATAAACGAGTCTAAGCATGAACTAAAAGGCAAGAAACGAAACAGTCTCAGGAATGTATTAAAAATCAGAAAGAAAGAGGTCCTAAGGATGGGAGTAATTGATGTCGGTGGAGTATCCTAGTCTATAGAGTATTTAACATGCCACAAGCAAACCATCCCTAAACAATGAACATCACTTCTTAGCTAATCCAATCTCTTGATAGAAGCTACTCAAACTCGACCACTTCCAAACTTAGCTCTCGCTAGAGAAACATGATCAAGCATGGCATGAAAAACAAGTTCATTCACGTCAACAAACATCCTAGACAACTAATCTCTTAGGCTAGGAACGTAAGTCTCTGGCACTAGTTGGTCAGACATTTCATCGAACACCTTTTGGATGCGGAAATGTCTAAAACCCAGTTCCAATTGATCAGAGAGAAACTAGTATTTCTAACTCTAGTCTAGAAGGGAATCATACAATCAAAGCTTAAACACTCTACATCCTAAGATCCTCCACCTAATCTATCTCATCCTCAAGAACTACCACACTACTCAGATCCGAAAATCATCATCAAAGATAAAAACTCAGAAAACATTGAATCAAGCACTAAGATAGATAAAAATGAGATGAACAAGTTTGTTGAAGAAATCAAATGCAAAAACTCAATGAATTAAAAGATATCTGGATACAAAGTCTCATAACGTTTTTGGTGTCTAGGTAAAACCTTAGGAACCAAAACGAGATAAAAGCTAAGATGTCCGAACGAAAACTTAACAAAACATATTTATAGTAAAACATGGAAATTTCTAAAACATAAAACGACAATATAGAACGTCGGTTTGGGAATCCTTCTCGAACGCGTCTTCAGGACAAAACCAGGACGTCGGTTTAAGAGCATCGATAGAGTCGCATCGTGAGAGTGTCGATTGAGTCGCAACGTGAGAGTGTTGATCGAGTCGCAACGTGAGAGTGTCGATCGAGTCGCGACGTGAGAGTGTCGATCGAGTCGCAACGTGAGAGTGTCGATCGAGTCGCGACGTGAGAGTGTCGATCGAGTCGCGACGTGAGAGTGTCGATCGAGTTGCAACGTGAGAGTGTCGATCGAGTCGCGACGTGAGAGTGTCGATCGAGTCGCGACGTGAGAGTGTCGATCGAGTCGCGGCTTGAGAATGTCGATCGAGTCGCGGCTTAAGAATGTCGATCGAGTCGCGGCTTGAGAACGTCGTCTGAGAGCTGTTGATCGAGTCGCGTCTTGAGGGTGCTCAGGAACTGCTGATCGAGTCGCGTCTTGAGGGTGTTCAGGAGCCATCCTGGGATGTCTTGGTCGAGTCGCTGCTAACATCCGATCAAGTGGGAGCTCTCCTTTGCGTGCGGGTCGAATCAGACTTCTGAACATACGTGCGTCCACTAAAACGGAGATAACTCATGAACCACGACTCCGATTGACTTGAAATAAACTGCATTGGAAATATGACCCAATTCCCTACAACTTTGATGAAGACGTCGAAAGCTGAATCCCAAAGTAAAATCTTCACTCGACTCGATCAAAGACGTGGAAGCTTGCGTCGCTGGGTAGTGTAGATCGAGTCGTTTAACTGCTTTCCTGATCCTTGTTTGCATTTGATGGTATGGACACCTCCTAAAACACCTGAAACAACTCCAATATGCAAGATGCGTGCAAGACCAATGCAAAGACTACCTAGATATTCATGTTATGCAAAAGAGACCTAAAACAATGCAAAAGAATGAATTAAGAGAAGAAAATGAATGACAAAAACATGATGAAAGAATGCAAAATATATACATATCACAAACATAGATGCCTCTATGAGATACTAAAGGCTTTATAGCTTTAATTCTTGGGATATCCTAAGGTAGGAAAAGATAATCAAGCTTTTCTTGATCCCAAAAGCCTGTATTCTCATCAATAAATTCATTAACCTTTAGATCAACTTCAAATTTTTGTTCTTTCTCCAAGGAGCTCTGTAACCATCATCATAAATCCACTTGTCAATTCAAACATTCAGAATCTCTCCATTTCCAACTTTTTCACCAAAAATTTGTAGTTCACGTCCAAAGAGAATCTTCTCCAAGCAAAAGAGGGTATTTTACTCATTGTAGTATCAAGGAAGTTTTACTCTTCATAATATCTACTTTTCATTAGCCTCGAAGGAGGCAACTAGGATTTTGGAGCAATCTCCATGCCTGCTTTGCTAGAAGGCTTTGATTGAAGGATTGGATATATCTAAATCCCATACCTCCAAGATCGTTTGATAAGCACAATCTTTCCCAGCTTTGTCAATGGATTTTTCTTGAATATTTCTCTGAATTCCACCAAAAAAAAATCCTGACACTCTGCAAATTATCACAAATCGTAATTGGTAACTTGAAAGAAGATATCGCAAAAACTGGCATGCCAAAGCTATTGATTTCAACAACACTTCTTTTCCTCCTTGAGATAAACATCTTATGAACCTCCCTGAAAAAGTTTTTTTTAGTTTATCTTTCAGATAACTAAGCATTTAAATTTTTGAACCACCCTAATATTATATAAACTAAAAAGGATGAAAACATAAATAATTAATATAACACGTATTAAAGGAATGTGAGAATTGATATGCAATACGCTCCTCGATATGTAATACACATGTCATGTGGACTTCGCATAGAGAAGACCTAAAATTATCTATGCGTACGATTTATTTATGTAGGCTAGATTATTTTGTTTACTTGTTCAAGTGTATGATTATAAATTTATAATCATGTTATATATCAAGTAATTCTTATTGGATGTAACTAAAAGCAAAAAGATGCACAACATGCAATTAACGTTCTGCTTTTTATCTTTAGCGGATCCAATGAAACTTTGTTTTTGACTTTCGTTAATATTGTTTTTGTGCATCGAGTAATATGTTCCTTTCTAGTCTCCTAGTGGAACTCAAGGACTCTATTAAATTAATGTGTGTGTATGGATATTTACTTTTAAAAAAACACATACAATCATATAGATAGGTCTATCCTATGACTAGGAAAACAAGGATTGGCCTATCCTACAATTAACTTTAAAATGTAACCTAAGAGTTCAAATATAAGTCATAGGTTTTTTTTTTCTTATAGGGGGGACCAGACATCTAAATTATTTCTTTTACCCTGAACTTGACATTGTCATTAAGTTCTCATTCTATATTTTATCATCAGATTATTTATTTTGTAGCAAAAATTAGCTAATCACTTATGTTCTTTTAAGTATTCATTGAATCATTGGTTCTATGTGTCAAACTAATATCTTAAATTTTGTAGGCCTCCAATTTAAATGTAACTGATAGTGAGCAATTTGTTTATATCTTTAATATATCTTCTCTCTTTTAAAGGATGTCATGTTTTAAAGATTTTATTTCATTTCATTTTCTATGCAAATGTATTTGATACTTTGTGACTATTCATTTTACAGCCTTTTTTATAATTGGTCGATTTTTTGAAAAAAAATTAATTGATAATTTGCAATATATATATATATATATATATATATATATATGTGTGTGTGTGTACTTAAGCAACAAAGAAATATGTGTATTTAACCCAAGCATCTTATTTTTTAGAATAGATGGACATAGTGTATTATTTTAGATCTTTTTAATTTTCAATTTAAGATGCTGACAGGTTTTTCTAAATAATACCCTCTCCTTTTTTTTTTACTTGTTTTAAGGTTTTTTACACAAATTAAAAAAATTATTAAATTTTCTGTTTTACTTTTTATTAATATATTTTTTATTTTTTATTAGTCAAAACATTAAAACAAACTGAAATATTCATCAAACATTTGCATTGAAAATTTAAAACGACAACTATTATAAAATTAAATAATTAAGTCGTAAAAAGACAACTAAATTAAAAAGGAGGCAGTGACTTTTATGTGTATATCTTAAACTGAACCTCACTTTAAAACCAATTCTGCGATTTTATTTTTGTATAGCGATTTGTTCATTAAATTCGTTTTAGAAAGTGGTGCTTAGAATCTACTTGTCGCAATATGGATGACTAGCGTATCAAGATGGATCGAACGATTCGAATAAAAAAATATATTGTGTTTTAGGTCCTGCTAATATAAGAGAAGGAGCAAGTTTGGAAACTAGTAAAAGTGAAGAAGGAAAAAAGGGGCTATGTTAAAGGTTATAAATGTGAGAAAGTGGGTGGACATAGGCACGTAGGTTTTTTCCACTAATGAAGGATTACACATGTGATTATGGATCCAAATTGTCTATCTAATCTTTTTCATAAGGTGCTACTTTTTTTTTTGGATTGTTCTTCTATTTATTTTCTTAGTGATTATAGAAACCATAAGCCATTTGGTCCCACTTTGTAGAATACACACTGCAAAAATTCCAGATTTTAAGACAAACTTGCATCTTCTTGGGATGGGAGACATTGTGAGTCTTATTAGAGACTTAGACAGTTGAGAACTGGTTTCACCAGCAATAATTTGGCCTATGATTTATGGCTGAACTTTTGCGTTGTTTAGATTTACTTTACATTACAAATAAACTTTAAGATATGACTTTAGGTTGAGACTTAATTAAGCACTCAGAATAATTAATGTACCTATATGAATAACAGTTTTTTTTTTTTTTCTATGAATAACAGTTTAAAAACAAAAATATGAGATGAAAGTATTTTCTATTCTTCTTGGATATTAAAAACAATAACAGTTTTGATGATTCGATTGAAAAGAAAAGACGAAACATCCATGTGAAAGAGTATAACAAAATTTAAATATTTTTGTTGCTTTGTTTTTTTTTCTTCTTCTGTGGTGGTTAACTCACATACTAACGAAAATGTAATCCAAATAGACTTATATTTAATTTTTATGTGACGACCATATTTTAAAAATTTTAGATAAAAATTATATGGTTTTAATAGATAAACCATATAGCAACGAATTATGAAATGATTTTCTAATTTGAAACAAAAATTCATTTTTAATTATAAATGTTTTTTGAAGCTGTGTTTAATGTTTTGCCGTACGTTGTGATCTTTCACCATTTTGCAAAAAAAAAAATGACAATAACAAATGAAACAATCTTATATGAAAGTCATGTTACTTACTTCGATAAACAAAATTTCTCAATGACTATGTCATTTCATTCCAGAACCTTTTATATTTTATTTTTCACGATTATGCAATTCTGAAATATTCCATTGAAAAATACTACCACATGACTAATAATGGGTTAAACAGAATTTTCCAAAAGAAATGGCGACATCCCAACTCGTGGTGATGACAACCAATAGCCCATAAGTTTGACAATCTGAATATAGTGGTGTTTAATCTCTTTAATTAAACTCATAATTAATCTCGACTTTTACATTAGTTAACTCTTCTTCCAGTTTATATGTCCCGGCAAAAGTGTTATTACTTGACGAATAGAACTACCAGCTGTCTATCTCTCGATGCTCTTGTCTAGCACCATTTAGGTACCAATGTCATGTCTATCAATTTTTGATAGAAATGATGTTCTATATTTTATCATTATAAGATCTCCAAGATCAAATTATGGCCCACTAAATTTTGATTAGCAGCGATAATTCAACCAATGGGGCTTATAATAAACTAAATTAATGCATTTAAAATAAAGTCGCTACCACAAAAGGGGTAATTATAAAAAAATAATGTAGCTTTTGGTTCACAAATGCGATTAGTTTATTCTATAACCCACACATCAGGAAGACTCGACTTTTCAGTTTTTGAAAAGAAAAAGAAAAGAACCAAAATTAGACATTTGGTTTTTGAGTATATGCACTACATACCATAAAAATGGAAAGTATTTAACAAACTACCATGGGACTCACAATCTATTCTCTCTCTTCATATACAATTACTTTTATAT
>NC_025689.1:29889537-29940944 GCF_000633955.1 Camelina sativa
TATCTCCAAAGCATATTTTGCTTTTTCTTAAGCCAGACAAAGATGGTGGGGTGTGATGATTCATCACAAAGTCCCATTATGAACTCCAAGTGACCACCTAATCGAGCTAATTAAATCTTTAATTACACTTATTTTCTCCTTTTCTTAAAGCAGAAGTGCTTTAGGTTTACAAATTAATCCAAGTGGGACACGTCAAGTGGTTGCATTAACACACATTCATTTTGACTCTTAATGCATGTTGCTAGTACCTCTACTTTAAATTAAGTTTCGTTTTAAAATTTCAGATTCGTTTCACAATAATTATTATTTTATAATTTCAAGGTAAATATTTTTTACAACATTTTTGTATTTTTCTCCTTATTTTTTTAATGTATTAAACAATGAAAAATTTGATATTGTGTATTGATGAAGGATAAAACTGAATTTTATATGCTTTAAATATGTGACAAAATGGAGGGGATAATTAGCTACTGAAATGAAAAGCATAAATGTTTTAGACTATATTAAAATTTCTGTAAATATTTAGAATTTTCAAATAATTTGACCTGAAACAAAACATAGAATTGAGTTCATATACATATTTAAGAATTTTAAAAAATATAATTTCGTATAAAACATTCTATGTAATTGCTCCAGCTTTTTTTAGAGAAACACTATGCATAATGCATGTTAGATATAGAGATAGTGATACTAATACAAATCACTAAATCATATGTTTTGGTCATGCAAATACTCCAGTTTATAGATCTAATAACAATAATACTGGTTTTATTAATCATATGATCTAAGTCACTTTACTACACATTTCTGCAATGTTCTCTGATAAAGCCTTGGTGCATGTGCTAGTATATATATATATATATATATATATATATATAAACAATTCATATGATCACTATAGTTGCCTTGCAAAGACGGTGCCATATTGATCCGTGATTTCCAGATATAAGCAGCCACACACATATTTAAAATTAATAAACAGCCACATTTTATGCCTCACATCGAGGAAGCAACCATGGAAAGCTGATATACATTTCTTTAAGACTTTTTTAAAAGAATTTTCTTAGGTTTTGCGTAAGATGAAGAGGTAAACAAGTCACAAGTGTATGTCAGACTGATTTTATCACTTAAAAATGATTATAATATTTTGTTGTTCTTTTTTTCTTTTATGGCAGGATTTGTAACTGGCTTACTGCGTAAACTATTAAAAAACGCTCACAATTTTCTATTTTAAATAAGTTAATTATGATCCCAAACATCAGAAGCAAAACATATCTACTACAAGTTATTGATTTGTACCATGAATCCTACCAATAGCCATTTCGTTAGCCGCCGGCACAAATTATTGAATTACTTTTATATTCTGAAATCATGTGGGTTTGGGACCTTGGGTCGAACTAGTTGCGTGAATTGTGGTCAGTGCAGTGCGAAGATGCTTGGTCGCTCTATTATGTTATTATTTTCATCGAGTTCATCATGTCTTGTAGTAATTGTTAATCATTTTAGTTTTTTTAGTTTTGATTTATTTACCTTCATAAATTAATAATAAAATTTGTATGTACGTTGTTGGTAATGGTTTTGGGATTTTTATTCGTACTAAACAGTTTTACTACCCTTTGCTTATATTATATACAGTTTTCGTGGATAACCTATTCGTACTAAAACAGTCATGTGCAAAAAATTTGACGTAATACGAGATTTGGTAGTTTAGAAAATGCTACCGAGTGGTTAAAAAAATAAACATTGAAGCAAAAAGTTACCAAGTCTTGCGTTTTATGATACAAAAAGAATACGAGATTTGTTGGGTTTTCAAATATTTAGTTTGTTTTAGTTTATATGGTTTTAAGTTTTTAGCCATTTAAACAATACCAGTTACAATTATTTTAAATTATTCTCTCCTATTATACTTTGTAACTACATTGTTGTTTAGTCCAAAGCTTCAAAAAGTCAAAACAGGTCAATCGTTTTTATTAGTCGACCTTTTGAAAATTTATAATAATATTAACATAACCCAATAATCATTCTACTTTGTGCGTTGATTTTTATATAATTCGACATCCTTACTACTTATTGACGATGTTTAGTTGAAATCTAGTCATTTGACATTTCAATCACTTTAAAAATACTTTGATTAAGAAAAGAGCAAGTAACTTCTAGCATACTCATACAGACTAAAGTTTGAGAATCACATTAAACATATTTAGCTTCGACTTTTTCCTCTCTATTAGACATCTAATAAATTAATAATACATAATTTCCCAATTTTTTTCTTGTATCGAATGAAATGAATATTTCACGATCAGTCTTTAATTGTAGTTTTTGTTTTTTTGGAAATTTATTCTTAACTTGTCCAAATGTTCTAGTTGAGGGCCCGATGCTACAAGAATTTAAACCTACTTTTCTAACCAGTAACCAACATATGGCCCAAAGTGAATAAGAGTAGCCCTAATAAAGAGTGAAGCTGAGCTTAAACACCCAAATTGAAACACTTTCCGATGACCACAACAATCTTTTTGCAATAAATTAAAGAGCTTATGGATCTTTCTCTCTTAAGATCGATCATTCCGATGAAAATATTTTTACCTTAAAGAACCACAACATAAACGAATGAACAAAACCCATGAGCCAGTTGAGTTTTGAGGTACCGGGGTAAGAACAAACCCGGCCCACTTTCGGAGATCAAATAAGTTTCTTATGATCAGATCCATTGAGGTTCCAGTTGAACCATTTTCTTGTGGACCTGTCTTTACTCTCTTGTCCGCCTTCCTCTCCCTGAGCGTTGCCGCTACTTCCATTGCTCAATTTGTTGCCACTTTGTGTCTTCACGACAGAGAAGGACGAATGGATTGTATCCCTTTGCTTTAGCAGTTCATCCACCTGCACCATCATCCATCAAGCACACAAGATTAAACACTTGGGAGTTGTATTATGTGGTCTATGTGCTTTCTCATTGCTAGCACAAAGCTCATGCAATAAAAGAATAAAACTGTTATAAAAAGATATGAGAGATTCATCATCAACGCACAATTTGCTTCTCCTGGGTATATCTGTTGGTAACTTCTTCATAACACGCTATAGCCTGCAAATGAGTATAACAATTTATCAGGTTACATGTCTCCCTAGTAAATACTACTAACTGAGGTCAATTATAAAAAATTTACTTTGTAGTACTCTGCCTCAAACTGCCGCAACTCGTTTCTCTTTCTTATAATCTGAGCTTCAATCTCCTTCATCTTCTCTGTTGTATCCTCATAACTCTTGGCACATAGTGCTTCAATTGTGTAGGAAGAAGACCTAAAGTAGTTATCACCTAAAGAGTAACGAGAGACCAGTTAAACTAAGGTCTCAGAAAGAGAAGATATATAATAACTAACTCATTACCATAAACTGCAAATATATGTGTGCCAGCTTTCAGTTCCGAAACCTCACAAGGTTGAAGACCTTCCAACTGCTTGAAGAAAGCATATTCAGGGTCATTGGCTGCAGCTAACTGAACAATAACCGCAATGTGGTTTTCGTTAATACCTCTGCACATTCTAAGATGTCAGCTAATTATGGAACATTGCATACCTCATTGACTGTTGATTCCATGCGGTATACTTGAAAATGCAAGAAATACATGCCAGCTGATGTTACTTTGCATGTTCTCACACTCTCTTCCTGCAAGAACAAATAGAAGCATCATGCTTTCTCAGGTATTAGGATAATACTACGAACAATACTCTTTTATTACGAAGAGAAACACTCTTTGTACCTGTAAGGCCAAACTATAGCCGCCACTTGAATCTTGATCAAAATAAAGCAACTGAGAATAGACAGTTTTCGAAGTTAATCACGGCATTAATTAGGTCAAAACAGCTTCCAAGTTCCGAGCATACCTTAAATTTGCTTTGTGCTGTTGAAGTTACTCTAACAACAACCCCTGATTCAGCTTGTTGTTCACTTATTGTAACTCTAAAGAAATGAGCGCATTGCTTGTCTACCTGATAAGAGATATTAGATTAACTTCGGTTCTAATGTACACAAAGAAATAAGAAAGTGGTGTAATCATGATCCCTCACCTTCCCACTAACTGAAGTACCAATCGGAAGGCCCCTAACTGTAACAGTTCCATTCATAGCCTCTTCAAGAACATTGGCAGATACAGTAGTCTTGACAGGCGCACCTAGGTGTCTGAATGTTGACATTGATAAGGATGATAAAAAGGTTAATACAGAGGATTTGAAACAAATTGCTTTCTTGAGAGCTATGGAAAAAAAAAAAAAAAAAGGTAAACTAACTTAACCTGAACAATGCTACAAACATGGTATCTACAGTCCCAAGGTTAGACAAGTCAAATTCCATGTCCATTTCATCACCATCAAGTGCCTATAATATCAATAAAACAACAAATCTTATTATAGCGAGAAGAATGCGTTTAAAAAAAAAAATTTGATACAAGTACTTTGACAAGTGACACACTAAGCATACAAAACAAGAATCACCACCTCAAACCCTCCATTGTCATATTGTCTTCTCTTTTCAGGGTCAGACAAAATGCGATAGGAAAGTTCAACTTCATTGAAAAGATTAGAAGCTTCAAGATTGTTGTTAGCATTCTTGTCCGGATGATACCTGTCCATTCTTTTAAATCCAATATAAGAAGAGATTTCATGTTAAAGCATAATCGTCCAAGAAACAAAGGCATTAACTAGGACAAAACATATGAACAGAACAAAGGACAAGTTTGAAAGCTTACTTGTGAGACAAGATTGTGTACGCGAGTTTGATTTCCTGATCGTTTGCGTCCTTTGATACAGAAAGAACCTCGTACGGGTCTCGTGGAGCTGACGAACCTTCCACCTTTTCAGCACTCATTGTCTCACTTTTTCTTCTCCTGCGGAAAAATGTCTCAAACTCGAAGGAAGCACCAGGGGAACTATAGGATAATATCTTCAATAAAGGAATTGCACGATGAACAAATGAAGCCAGCAACGAGGTTGACGAGAGAAGCAGAAGAAAAAAGATTGTCTACGAAGACGAAACTAAATATAAGGTTTTACGTTTTGCACTAGTAAGGAAAAAATGATTAATAAGGAAGGTTTATAATTTAAAAGTTTGGATTTGAAAGATTATTGAAAGTAGGATTTTAATTGAATTTGAAATAATTTAAAATTCTGCATAAATCTAGTGTTAACCAATTTAAAATAATTTAAAAGAATCTACTGTTATTCATTTTATTGATTTTAGAATTCTATTAACAGCTAATTTATTCAATATTAAGATTTTTTTAATGGTTATGTGATTTGATTAGAATTTAATAGAAAACAAAAGAAAAATTCTTAAGGAAGGTTTATAATTTAAAAGTTTGGATGTGAAAGATTATTGAAAGTAGGATTTTAATTGAATTTGAAATAATTTAAAAACTGCATAAATATAGTGTTATTCAATTTACAAGAACTTAAAAGAATAAACTGTTATTCATTTTATTGATTTTAGAATTCTATTAAAAGCTAATTTATTCAATATTAAGATTTTTTTAATGGTAATGTAATTTGATTAGAGTTTAATAGAAAAAAGAAAAAAAAAAAGAAAAAAGGATGTAAAGAAACAATTCCCATCTTTGGAAAGAATTTGTGAAGTACATTAAAATCTTAATTTTTCTTTTCATTTTAATTCTTTTTTTTTGTCAACTCATTTTAATTCTTTTAAAGGCAGTAGTTAAATATAATACCCCCTTACAGATTAGTTTTTAAGATTTAGGATTTATCTTTTAGAATTTATAATTTGAAAGATAAAGTTTAGTTTTAACTTTGAATGGTCTCTTTGTGAAAAAAAACAAACAAGTAATGGTATTTTTTTGGAACAAAACTCAATAATTTTTTTTTTTCAAATTGCCCATATTTAATTAGACTAGTTATTGATTTAATTTTTTTAATAACACTGAAATAAAGTACATCTGAAATTCTGAATTTCATTTTGAATCTTGAAATATATATATCATCACAATGACAATTCTGTTTAATATAAAATATAACAAACAATGAATTGATGAAAGCATAATATGCATACAAAATCGAAACACTCCCCATTAAAGAGCTTTTGCATCTTTCTCCCAATATCTGATAAAACCATTCCCATGAATATATATGCCTACAAAGAGCAACTCAGTGATGAACAGTCACCAAATCACTTCTGTTCTGTCTAACGAATGAACAAAATACCAAATGACCCACAACAAATAAGCCTGTTCTGGTCAACCAAGCTTCTTATCAGATCCTTTTAGGTTCAAGTTGAACCATTTCCTCTTTGATTTGTCTTTACTCTCTGTTCCGCCTTCTTCTCCCGCACTATCCCCATCGCCTTTTGATTCATCTCCATGAGCTTTGCTACTACTTCCATTGCTCAAGTTGTTGCCGCTTGGTGTCTTCACAACAGAGAATGTTGAATGGATTGTATCCCGTTGCTTTAGCAGTTCATCGACCTTCACCACAAACCAAAAACACTTTTAGAATGATAGAAAAAAAAAAGTAAAATATTTGCTATGGCTCTTATGGTTCATGTGCACGAAGTTTACAAAAACATCTCTTTTCAGAAACATTGAGTGCTAATTAACGTAGAAAATGCAGTAAGGAATAAATTTTAATATAGAGAAAAATGATTCATCAAACGTACAGTTTGCTTCTCCTGTGTGTATCTGTTGGTAACTTCTTGAAACCGCGCCAACGCCTTGCAAAAGAATAATGGAGGTTATCAGGTTACATGTCTCCCTAAAATACTAACTGAGCTCTCAAATAGTAGAAATTTACTTTTCGGTACTCTGTTTCAAACTGCCGCAACTCATTTCTCTTTCTTAAGATTTGAGCTTCAATCTCCTTCAACTTCTCTGTAGTATCCTCATAGGTCTTGGCACAGAGTGCCTCAATCGTGTAGGATGCAGTCTTAAAGAAGTTATCACCTGAAAAGCAACTAGAGACCAGTTAAACTACAATCTCAAAATTTCTCCAGCTATCGTAAATAAAGTACAAACTCATACCATAAACTGCAAATATATGTGTGCCAGCTTTCAGTTCTGAAACCTCACAAGGTTGAAGACCTTCCAATCGCTTGAAGAAAGCAGATTCAGGGTCCTTGGCTGCAGCTAGCTGCACAATAACCGCAATGTGGCTTTCTTTAATACCTCTGCACATTCTCAGATGTCAGGTACAAATGAAAGGAAAAAGAGCTCAGAATTTGCATACCGCATTGACAGTCGAATCCATTCTATACACTTGAAAATGTAAGAAATACATGCCAGCTGATGTCACCTTGCCTGTTTTCTCACTCTCTTCCTGAAATAACAAAATAGACGCTTAATGCTGTCACGGAATCACCATGAGAATAATGGAAAAGCTGTTTTAAGAACTAGCGAAAAAATCTCTTGTCCAAAGACAGTTCAGTAATGGTGTAAAACTAAGACCAATATATGATTTATACCTGTAAGGCCAATCCATAGCCGCCACTTGAATCTTGCTCAAAATAAAGTAACTGAAGATGGACAAATTTAGAAGTTAGTCATAGTGCTAATTAGGTGATACAACTTACAAGTTAGCAACCAGGGACACGGAGCATGCATTGAATACACTAAACATTATCAAGATGGTCAGTAATGGCATTCCAATAATAATACCTTAAATTTACTTTGTGCTGTTGAAGTTACTCTAACAACGACCCCTGATTCAGCTTGTTGCTCACTTATCGTAACTCCAAAAAAATGAGCGCATTGCTTCTCAACCTGATACGAGAAATTAGATAACTTTCAGTTCCAAATACATAATGAAATGAGGTAAAAAGACAGTCATGTAATCATGATCCCTCACCTTCCCACTAACTGATGTTCCAATAGGAAGGGGCCTAACAGTAACAGTTCCATTCATAGCCTCTTCAAGAACATTGGCAGACACAGTAGTCTTAATAGGCACCCCTAGTTTGCTGAAGTGAACAATTATAAGGATAATAAAAACTAAAAAGGTTAATAAAAGACGATCTCAAGATTGCTTCCTTAATAAAGGTAAACAAACTCGAACCTGAACAAAGCTGCAAACATGGTATTTACAGTCCCAAGGTTAGACAAATCAATTTCCATGTCCATTCCATCAGCATCAAGTGCCTATAACACAACAACTCTTACTGAAGCTGCAAGAATGTGTAGTGTAGAAAACTTAACAAAGACCGACGAAGTTTATATTACCTCAAACCCTGCATTATCATAGTGCCTTCTCTTCTCTGGGTCAGACAATATGCTATATGAAAATGCAACTTCCTTAAAAAGTTCCGATGCATCGGGATTATTCGCGTTCTTATCCGGATGATACCTATATCAATTCAACAAAAACAAAGTGATCAATAATAACATATCAAATTCAAGTGTGACGATGGAAACTACATCATCCTTCTCAATTCATTCACAAATCGGAACAATCTCAGATTTCTCAATTACAACAACACTTAGAAGAAACCTTAAGAAATCAATTGTGCATACAAGACCGATGAAATTGAAGCGAAAACAAGATAATCATATTATAGCAAATCAGAAACTAAGCGCAGATTGAAACAAAGCTTACTTGAGAGCTAATTTCCTGTAAGCGGATTTGATTTCTTGATCGTTAGCGTCTTTTGATACACAGAGAACCTCGTACGGATCTCGTCGATTCGCCGGAGCTGACGAACCTTCAACTTTCTTAGCACTCATCTTCTCTCTCTCTCTCTCTTAACCTCCGCCGCTGACCACACAAATGTTCTCCGAATTCAAACGGGGATTAGCAGATCCACAACGCGTATTATTCAGGTGAATTGAAACCTCAGAAGAGAGACGATGAAGGAAAGAAGAACCAGAAACGAGGATCTAAAAGAAGAAGAAGAAGCTCAACAAATAAGAGAGATTGGGGAAGAAGATCGAGAAAAGCTAAACGATACGAAACAAAAGGGTTTCACCAAAGGAGAGAAGAAGTTNAAAAAAAAAAAAAAAAAAATCTGTTTCTTTTTCTTTTTTTTTTTTTTTATTTCGGATGACGTCATTTTTCATAAGAAAACAAAAGAAGAATTAAAAAAAAAGAAAAACACACACACAAATTCGTTTACTTTTTCAAAATTTTCTCTAATTTTTCAACGAAATATTTACTGATTTTTTTATTAAAAAATCATCTCAAGAGTCCACTATGCTGTTNAAAAAAAAAAAAAAAAAAAAAAAAAGAGTCCACTATGCTGTTTCAATAATCTTCTATCTTCTTACTAAATCTACGTATCCCTTATCCATTCAACATAATGTAAACTGACAAAATTACTATTCCTTCTTATTTTCCCTTTTATTTTATTTTTAATAGTTAAATTTAAAAAAAATAAATAATCAAAATCGAGCTTAAGCTCGAATTCTCTCCACTACCGTCAAGCTCCCCATATCCATCGGCGCCGTGCCTTCTAGAATCTGCATTGAAGTCGCCTTCAAGTAAGTTCTTCTCTTCATTTGTGGATTGTAGTGAATTGCAGAAATATAAAATGATGAGAAAGAAAGATCTTGAATTCCAGAATCTGCATTAAGCTCGATTCCATTATTAGGGCATGTATCATTGTTTTTAGTTCGATTAGGAGTTTGAATTAGCAAAAAATAGAGTCATTTGTGGAATCGTAGTGAATTGCAGATTAAAGAACTCTCGACGATTCAATTTTTTTCTGTTTCGCGATAGTAGAACTTGGTAAAACTCTTATCACTGTTTTATATAGTATAACTAGTTAGAAAGTAAAACTGGTATTACTGTGCAATGTCTTACAACTAGGAAACTAGAAATAACTAGTAGAACTTGGTAATACTAAACAGAGTTTTGTATTGTTTTGGCTGGATAAAATGAGTGTCAGTATACATTTTAAATGCCAAGGTCGCATGTATAGTTTAATGATGAAGACATCGGTCGAGAAGATAACTTTGTCGATGGTAGAAGCTAGGATATACAAGAAGCTTGCATTAGATGAAAGTGAAGTTACACTTCGGTTGACTTACAATGCACTGATGGTGGGAAGTGGGCAGTGGCGGAGCCAGACCAAAAAATTAGAGGGGTCATAATTTTTTTTCTTTTTTCTAATGGAATAAAAATGTAAATTGTATGGGGTTAAAATGAAATTTTATTTTTTATAGGGTAAAAATACAAAATTTTCAGAGGATCAAAGTGCAAATTTTGTTTTAATAAGGCTAAAATGCAAATTTTGCAAGGATCAAGATGAAAGGTTTAAATTTAATGGGGTCAAAATACAAAATTTAGGGGGTCAATTTGTTATTTATAACTAAAAACATACCAATTTTTTTTTAGTGGGGTCAGCTGACCCCCCCTCCAACCTTACTCGCTCCGCCCCTGGAAGTAGGGATCCATGGACTATTACTGACAATGAAGATATTCAAGTTTATCTATCGTCCATTGATAAGGAGAGTCGTAGATGTATATTGTATGTGGAGGTCATCACTAATCCGGAAGAGCCAGTGCAAGTGTCAAAATTGGTGAAAAGTTCTACTGGTATGAACTATGATGAAGTAGGATGTAATGCCATCACTTTTTATGTAGAAAAAGAACATGTTGAGCTGATAAAGGAGGTTGATGGTAGTAAAATTAAAAGTGATGGAATCGTATCTTGTGATGAAGGTGTGGATAACGGTATAGGTAGATCGAATATGTAGAGCCCCCACCTGTTGTAGAAGCTAGTCAGTTTGTAGAGCCATGGGAAGACGGTTTGGGTTTGAGTCTCCATCAAGAATTTCCTAATAAGAAGGCATTGCAAGATATGGTAAATAAAGCCGCATTTGTTCTCAGTTATGGTTTTGTTATTAAGAAGTTTGATCCTGTACGTTTAGTGCTTAAATGTACTAAAGATGTATGCAATTGGGGTTTACGAGCTGCAAGGGTTAGAAATATAGTTATTTTCTCGATTAGAAGGCACACCAAGATGCATACTAGAACCAACAGCATCGTGAAAAGGTATGAAACACCAGAATTAGTCGCAGCTCTTTTGCATGATCATTTTCCAGGAAAAACGGAAACTCCTACTCCTAAAATTATCATGGATCTTGTTAAGACCAAATTAGGTGTGAATATATCATACTCGACAGCGTTGAGAGGAAAAAAACAAGCTATTACCGATTTGCGTGGTAGCTCGAAAGAAAGCTACAAGATGTTGTATTGCTATTTGCATATGTTAGAGAAGGTGAATGAGGGCACAATAACACGTGTGGAATTGGATGAGAATGAAAGATTCAAGTACATATTCATAACTTTGGGAGCTAGCATTGAAGGGTTTTAAGTAATGAGAAAAGTAATAATTGTGGATGCAACTTTTCTCAAGAACGGATATGGTGGTGTACTTATTTTTGCCTCGGCTCAAGATCCTAATCGTCACCACTAACCCATAGCGTTTGGTATACTCGATGGTGAGAATGATGCAAGTTGGACTTGGTTTTTGGAGATGCTGAAAACTGTTAGTATTTATTAGTGATAGAAATGCAAGACTTATCGGTGCCGTAGCTAATGTGTAGGCTACCTACTGGAGCTTCGACCAAGCACCCCCGGTCAATTCCGCTTTGGGGCCACCCTCCCTCATCTGCATCTAAACCATTTCGACCGGAGCGACTTTGTTCAATCGCTTTTGCACCCCAGGCTCGTCATGGATATTGTATATGGCATTTGTCTCAAAATGTCAAAAGTCATGTCTCAAACGTCAACAAAGACGTAGTCGCATGGAGATTCATGGAGGTGAGTAGGCATTACACAGTGGCTAATTTCAATAGTGCATATATTGCGTTTAAGATGCAATATCCTTCTGCGGTGGATTATCTTAAGGAGGGTAATGTGAAAGAAAAATGGGCAATGTATTGTTTTCCTAGAGAAAGATACAACTTAGAAACAAGCAACTGTGTGGAATCTATGAACAACGTCTTTAAGGATGCAAGAAAGTACTCCGTAATATCCCTGCTTGATACAATCATAGCGACGTTTTCTAAATGGTTTAATGACCATCAGAAGGATTTCGTGGCTGGATCGATTGAAAACAAATTGGTGCCTTTAGTGGAAAACATACTCCACAAATTATGGTCTGTTGATGAGAAATTGATTGTGATGGAGCTAAACAGTTTCGAACTTGAATACAATATCGTCGATTGTGATCGTAAGCCTTATTTCATGAACTTGATTCACAAAAGTTGCAGTTGGAAGGTGTTCAATATTGAAAGGTATCCTTGTTTTCACGATGTAGCCGCTTACATTGAATTCTTAAGGCATGAAGATAGAACTCGTGAGATCCAACTACATGAGTTGTGTTCAAAATATTATTGGACAGAGCTGTAGGCAATGGCGTATTATAGGACACTATATTTAGTGCTAAACAGGTCACAAATGGGATGTCCCAGATGAGATCAAAAACAAAAAAATCATACCTCCGCCTCGGAAAAACAAGCAGGGAAGAAAGAAAGTTATAAAGAATCCATCGGTTTGGTGAAAGGTGTCCAAGGACACAAAATAAGAAGCGACCAAAACAAAGACTCCAATGGTTGATATTTGGAAATGGTAGTAGTAGTACTGTTTGATAAGAGCTTGACCTATGTAATACTATATTTTGGTTATGTTGCAACTTGGTAATACTCGGTAATACTATATTTTGGTTCTGTAATACTCTGGAAAATACTCGATAAAATTGGAAAACAGGTACAACTGTAAAACTGGTAAAACAGGTACAACCGTAAAACATGTACAACTGGCCAAACTATATTGATTGAAAATATGGATTATTTAAAGAAAAAAAAATAAAAAAAATAGGAATAATATTGTCTCGACGTTTTTTTGGGTTTGAAAACATTATAAACATATGCTAAAATGTTTTAACGAAAATAAATAACAATCTATATCAAAGTAGGTTGTTATCGACCAATCTAAACAATATGTTTCTTATACTTTTATGATCACTTCTTAAATAATATTCATTGTAGGATGACAAAGTTACAAAAATTAGTGTTTTACAAATATGAATGCATAAAACACTATAAATCATACCTTAAACACTAAAAATCAATTGTATAACTAGAAAAACAAATGTGAAGTGACCTTAGTGCAGTAGCCAATGGTAAGTCCTTAATGCACAAGGCACTATCACACCAGGGATCGAGTCCCGCTCCCTACGAATGTAGGGATTAGGCTACTGGGCCGGCCTGTTGTGGTCCAATGGTTAACAAAAAAAAAAACTAGAAAAACAAATGTTAATGATACGTAATACTAAAATCTCTGTGGGACTGTGGTACAACTAAAATCTCTGGTATAACTACGTTGATTGAAATAACGGCGCACGTGGGGATACAACTAAAAATTTACCAAAATTTTGATTTCCCTCCCCAAAATTTCGATTCCCCTCTCCTAAACTTTCCAAAAAATTCAAAAATCCCCAAATTATATCATTCTCTCGAGATCTCTATTCTCTTTTCTAGAAGTATCTGACATTATGTCATTATCCATCAATTCTTTCACAATCTCGGATTCAGATTCTTTCATTTATCACAATCTATTTTTGATATTGTCTCGATTTCACTTGGATAAGATCTCGGTATCTCATTATTCCATTTCTTATCAGAATTTCATTAAGTTTGCTAACATGGAGGAGGAGGATCCATACTACAGAGAAATGAAAAGGAATAAAAACCTAATCAATGGATTATATGCCTACTCTGATGGTGATGGACTGATGGTAACTACGTCATTCCTAGATTTTGTTCATGTTATGCAAGCATCATTGAAGAGATTTCTCCAAACGAAGTGGACAAAGGAAGGAGATACTTCAAATGCATTGTGTTTGAGGTGATTTTAGTGTAATGGCATTGATTCGTTTATTAATGACATCGAATTCTAGTGTATTTATCTTTATGTGTAGGATAATGGCTTCCATGTTTGAAAAAACGGGGATGATGCTGTGAAAGAAGAAGTGAGTAAATTAAGGAAGGAGGTTGATGAGCAGTCCGTGAACTCCAAACCCTCGGATTTCAGATGGAGCAAATGCGTATGCAGATTGCAAACCTAAAAAAGTTTGTGATGAGTGTTGCGGATGCTAATGCATAAGAGATTGCAAAACTGAAGGAGTTAGTGTTGCGTATGCCTTGATTTTCATAATTTTATCTTGTTTGTACTAATTATCTATATGTTGTAAGACTTCCCTTAAGAATTCTCTATGTTTTATCATGTTTTACCAACCAATTTTTACCAAGTTTTACCAATTAAAACAACATAGTTTTACCAAGTTGCTCAAAGTCAAAAATAATTTAAGATATTAATACCAAGTATTTCAAAATAAAATCAACACAACATATTTTTCCTAAGTTTTACCAAGTTGCTCAAAGACGAAAACGACACAACATCCAAGGTTTACAAAAACCATACAAAACAGGAAGATACAGTCTTAACCCTTGATTTCTTGATGACCTTGTCATACGCTTTGGTGGTGGGTCTGCAGGACCAGCCGTATCTTTTGGTGCAGGGTCTGAATGGTCTCCAGGGTCTAAAGGACCAACAGTATCTTCATGCGTCTACAATCGAATAATCTAGTGTTAACAAGTATTACCAACTAACTGTTATACTCTAGTATTACCAAAAAAACAAATCTTACCTTCGATTTCTCTTCCAATGATGCAACTCTTTCTCCCAATGTTGCGACTTTATCTTCCCACCTATTAAGTCTATCCACAATTTCTTTCATCTTCTCTCCCATCTCATTTTTAATGGTGTTTACAAAATCCACCAAATCAGCTACACGAGGGTATACCAGTCCTTCAATCAAGGCTATTTCCTCGTTCACGTTCTTAGGTTCCCCTCCTACTTCTCCTACTCCTCCTACTCCTCCTCCAACTGCTCGGGACTGAACATCTTCATTGAACATATTTTCAAACCTGACATGATATCCTCTATGCATATGTTGCACCTAACTGTTGACAACAACATCATGTGCATCATCGACGTCATCTTCTTCAGTGATTAAAACCCATTAGAGACCTCTCATTATCATTTTTAGGTACTAGGATACTATCTATGTCCTGTAAACATATAAAGATTAAAACCTATTATCCAAAAACTCATTCATATGCAAAGGATAAATAGGATGATAAGAATAATTATAAAAACTAACCTCAATTGTACCAAGTTCATCATTTATTCTCTCAAGAGGAAACCTTCTCAGTTCGCTTTTCTTAAACTTTCTCCTGCACATCCTAGGACATTTAACGTCTGCGCCTGGATTATCTTCTACGAATTGATTCCTCAAATGTTGGATTGCCTCAAATGCTAAAAGCTACACAACAAACATATAGTTAGACTTTATTAGCTTTAATTATAAGAACAATTAACAACATCCAATATCTCATTTATATTTTCCTTACCTCCAAAGGAATACATAAACCTAGAACCGGCCAAAATACACCTTTTGTGGCGGTCCAATCAAAATGATCCATCGTGTGAGCTATCGATCCGAGCATGTAATTAAACGAATATCTCCCCCAAGGAAACATCTTACAAAAATTAAGATCATTAACCGTGCTTTGTAAAAAATCATCAATTTGTTTTGCTTGTTCTCCTGTCTTTACCGGTGCTCTAACAATGCTGTATAAGAAGTATATGACAGCCATCTTCAACCTATCTCGAGACCGTTCCATAGGTACCATCTCCTTGAGCTTTTCTCTCACTTCTTCACGAGTAACCTTCTTAGACGAAAAATGATTATTCATAAAGTTATTACTTCCAGCTTTGTTATAGTCAATTGGATAGTTGCGGCAATTGAATCATGATATCAAGACGTGTTCCTTGATACCATAATGGATGGGAACACCATTTACAACGACCAAAACTTCCCTTTGCTTTTCAATGCATGTCGTTCGGAGAAGGAGCATCGACATGCCCATAACCTTGTGATTTCCGTCTCTTGACAACTGCCAAATGTGTTTGAACTGTGAACGGTTCTCAAACCAATTCCTCTCAAACGTAGTGAGCGGATGCTTCAATTTATCAAATGTTGTCAAAACTTCTTTTATATAACACCTCGTAGATAACTTAATCTTCTTGACTCCGCCGCTGGGAAATACATTCTTATAGGTTGTAGTGCATCGGTTCATCATCATCAGCATCCTGCAACAAACAGTTGTCTCAAGTATTACCAAGTTATACCAAACCAATAATTCTACCAAGTAAAACCAAGTTTTTCCAATACATATAGTTATACCTAGATATACCAGTTTTTCAAACCTAAACAGTTATACTATGTTATACTAGTATTACAAACCCAAAAAATATGTTTTCTCTACTTCTACAATACATGGTCAATCAATCGGTATTACTTACCATTGCCTCGGTAGAGTCGCTGGAATTGGTCTCTCCCAAGAATGCGTCGGCCTTCCTTCCTTTTCATTATGTAATGTGTCGGTCTCTCCCAAGGATGCGTCTGTATCTACTTCTTCTTCGCCATCGAGATCTGGCTTGCTTTCTTCTCCTTCGTCATTTCTGACTTCCTCCTCGCCTCCCTTCTCATTATCTCCCCCAGTCTCTGAGTCGACTTCCTCATCCTCTTTATCACTCCTTTCGGCTTCGTCGTCACCATCTCCATCACCAACCACAGGGACATCCGCCGGCTCTGAATCTTGTTCTTCTTGAGAAATTTTTCTCTTCTTATCTTTCGTTCACCTCGTCTTCGCCATCTTACCGCTAACAATTGATGAGTCTCGTCTCACAATTGATTACTCTCCACAATCGATCGAACAACACAACAATTGAAGAGAGCAAATGATTGATTCGATTAGTATCCCCTAGTTTTTCACAAAGAGAGAGATAAGGAAACTCGAGAGATAACCGTTATTAGGGATTAAAAGAAATAGGTGAAGAAATAGTTGGGTTAGATCCTATTGGATTTGTGGGTGGGGGAAAAAGTCCAGGTAATTTAGGTAATTTCAGAGTTTTAGCTAGGGTAAGGTTGTAATTGTGTTTGTTTTTAAAAAAAGTCAAAATAATTTGTTTTTACATGTGGGAGTTTTCAGATTTTCATTTTGAAATTTAGGGATTCTTGAAGTGATTTCTCTTTTTTTTTTAATTTCAGTGGACATTATGTCGTAGTTTTCTACTAAGGGCATCTCCAAGAGATACTTTAAAAATGAAGTATGAGATTTTTTTGTCCAATAGTATACTTCATATATGAAGTTTTTAAAATAAGTATTTTACATTATTGTCCTTATATTATTCATAATTATTTTAAAATCATAAAACTTTTATAAATTACTCTAAAACATAAATTAAAATGTTACACACAATATTAATCTATAAAATTACATTTTATTTAAAATTACATTAAGCCACAAATTAAGAACTATTCAACTTAATTTTTTCCGTAATGTTCTCATATATGCATTAAGATGAATACACCAATCCTTAGTATATATGTCATATATATGTTGTTTTATATTGTTTTGTATAGTATTAGAACTTTCCTTATTTGATCTTCTTGTATTCATATAAATAGAATGTAACTAGGTCAATATTTCTTTAAGGAATGAGAAACACTCCTTCTCCTATTCTCATCTCGCCGTCTCTCTATACTCTTCCTATACTCTCTCTAATCTCTCATATTCTTCTCGAATTCTCACTCACTCTCTTCATTCTCACTCGTGATTAATTCTTACATGGTATCAGAGCGGTAACGCTCCGATTCTACAAAATCTCAGTGTGTTTTATTCCACAACGAAATTCAGTTCGAAGATCTCTCATGGATCTTAGCAAAACGTTAATCATTCCGGTCACACTCAAGGGTGGAAACTACTTGCTTTGGGCAAGGACTACAAAGACAGTGTTGTGTGGTCGTGGGCTTTGGAAGCACATTGAGAAGAATGAAGCTACAAAGGAGATCACGACTACAGAAGAAGGAAAGGAGATCGTGACTTGTCATGGTGACAAATGGTTCCAAGAGAATCAAAGCGTCTCGGGTTTTATCCAAAACTCCTTGGATGCTCTGATCCTTGAGTCATATTCTTACTGCAAGACGGCTAAGGATCTTTGGGATACATTGAAAAATGTGTTTGGAAATGTCTCAAACCTCAGCCGTGTGTTTGAGGTAAAGAGAGCCATCAACAACCTTAATCAAGAAGAGATGGAGTTCACCAAACATTTTGGGAAATTCAGATCTCTTTGGGCAGAGTTAGAGATGTTAAGACCTAACTCGGTGGATCCAGTGGTCCTAAACGAACGTCGTGAGCAAGATAAAGTGTTTGGTCTTCTTTTGACATTAAACTAATCATGCAATGATCTCATCAAGCAGATCCTCTGTTCAGATAAACTCCCAAGTCTCGATGATGTGTGTAATCAAATTCAAAAGGAACATGGCTCGTTTGGTCTGTTTGGAGCTAAAGGAGATCTTATCACCACTAACAAAGGAGAGGTTGCTGTAGCAAACAAGGGGTACTACAAAAGTGATGGGAAGAACCTTGTCATATGTGACCATTGTAAGAAGCCGGGTCATTTCAAGGATAAATGCTGGAACCTTCATCCTCACCTCCGACCAAGAAGTGTCAATCCAAAAGCAAACCAAGCATGTGGATATGGTGAAGGTCAAGCTCAGGTGACGACTCACACCACTGAAGGTAATAGAGCAGCACTAACAGCCTCCTCGAAGCTGGTGAGGAGGTCCGATCTCGATGCTCTCATCAAGGCTCTAAAAGAGTTTTCTGGTAACGCTTATCTCACTCTTAATGCTATAAAACCTCTTATTATGGATTCTGGAGCTTCTCACCATATGATTAGTGGCTCTAAGCTAATTAGTGATATCAAACCAACTTTAGGGAATGTGATCATAGCAAATGGAGATAAGATACCGATTAAGGGAGTTGGAAAATTAAATCTGTTTGATAGAACATCTAAAGCGTTTTATATGCCTAGTTTCACATCAAATTTGTTATCTGTTAAGAAGGTGACTAATGATCTTAATTGTTATGCAATTTTTGGTCCTAATGATGTGTATTTTCAGGATATTGAAACAAGTAAATTTCTTGGAAAAGGAAGCACTAAAGATGATCTTTATGTGCTTGATGATTCGAATCTCACCACTGCTTTATCTTCTTGCTTTAAGTCAATAATCGATGAGACAAATGGTTCAATTTGGCATGTTAGACTTGGTCATCCACATTTTCTTGCATTGCAACTAGTTTTACCTTGTTTTTCTTTTAAAAATAATGAGTGTGAAACTTGCATTCTTGGTAAACATTGCAAAACAGTTTTTCCCAACTCTTCTACTATGTATGAGCATTGTTTTGATTTAATTCATTCTGATGTTTGGACATCACCATGCTTGTCTCGTGAAAATCAGAAATATTTTATTACTTCCATTGATGAAAAATCAAAATATACTTGGTTAACCTTGCTTCCATCTAAGGATAGAGTTCTTGAAGCTTTTCTAAACTTTCAGAATTATGTGACTAACCAATTTAATGCCAAGATAAAGATTTTGAGATCAGATAATGGTGGGGAGTACACAAGTCATATGTTTAAACAACATCTAGCCAAACATGGGATTGTACACCAAACAAGTTGCCCTTACACGCCACAACAAAATGGTGTAGCTGAAAGGAAGAATAGACACCTTATGGAGGTTGCCCGGTCCATGATGTTTCACTCAAATGTACCAAAGAAGTTCTGGGGAGATGCAGTTGTTACTTCTTGCTATCTAATCAATCGAACTCCAACAAAAATACTGGGTGATATCTCTCCATTTGAAGTGCTTAACAAAATTAAACCATCTATTAATCACTTATGTGTATTTGGCTGTATATGTTATGTCCTAAAACCAGGTGAGTAACGTGACAAACTCGATGCTAAGAGTGTCAAGAGCATGTTTATTGGATATTCAACTACACAGAAGGGATATAAATGCTATGAACCAGAAGCTAGAAGAGTCTTGGTGTCAAGGGATGTAAAATTCTTAGAATCCAAGGGGTTCTATGATGAAAAGAATTGGGAATACTTGAAAGATCTCTCTTGTTCTCAATCCGACAAAGCAAACAATCTTCGAATTCTGCTAGCGAGGCTTGGGGTTACAAATAATCAGCCTCCACCACCACCTTCTGTTAGTACACCACCAATTGAATCTGACAATGAACCGATTGAGCTGCATCATCCGGACTCGACAAGTGAAGACGTGAGCATTTCAGCAGTAGAACCTGCTCGACAACATCAAGCCGAGGATGACATTGATAACCATGAGGAAACTCTCAACTCTCTTGGTACTGACAATAGTGAGGACTCTACATCAGCTGATGATCTTACCTCCGAAGGAGAAGAAGCTGAAATAGAAGAGGATCAACATCAGGCTGTGGAGACCGATATTATACCACTCCGTAGAAGTGAGCGTCTCAAGTTTCCTGCATCAGACTGGAAAAATACTCGAGTCTACTACAATATTCAGGCCGTGGCTCACCCTATACAAGTTGTCTGCACTCTTGCACACCTTCCTATCGAACATCAAGTCTTTCTTACTCAAATAGACCAACATTGGATCCCTCAGAGTTATGAGGAAGCTAAAGAACACAAAGTTTGGAGGGATGCTGTGGGAGATGAAACTAATGTTATGGTAAAGAATCATACATGGGATGAAGCTGATTTGCCAAAGGGGAAGAAAGCCGTGACATCTCGGTGGATATTTACTATCAAGTACAAGAGTGATGGGGGGGGGGATATAAATATATAAACCCAGGCTTGTAGCTAGAGGATTCACCCAAACCTATGGAGAAGACTACCTTGAGACATTCGCACCAGTTGCCAAACTCCACACGGTAAGAGTAGTTCTTTCACTAGCTGTTAACATCTCTTGCAAATTGTGGCAGATGGATGTGAAGAATGCGTTTCTACAAGGAGAACTCGAGGATGAGGTATACATGAGACCATCACCGGGTCTTGAAGACACTATCGGACCTGGAAAGGTGTTCAAACTCAGGAAAGCCATCTACGGTTTAAAACAATCACCAAGGGCTTGGTATCACAAACTAAGCTTAACACTTATTGATAAAGGCTTTAGAAGATCAGAGGCTGATCACACATTGTTCACATATCCAAGCCAAAGAGGTATTATAGTTATTCTCATATATGTTGATGATATTATCATCTCTGGGAATGACAAGGTAGGCATTCAAGATACCAAACAATACCTTAAATCTGTATTTGATATTAAAGATCTTGAAGAACTAAAGTACTTTCTTGGGATAGAAGTGTGTCGTTCTGAAGAAGGACTCTTTTTATCACAAAGAAAGTACACACTTGATCTTTTAAAAGATGTAGGTAAGCTTGGATCAAGACCGGTTGAAACACCACTTGAAGAAAACTATAAGTCAAACCGTAAGGGGGAGTCCGATGAAGCTCTGTTCGAAGATGTAAAACAGTATCGACGGTTGGTAGGTAAGCTCATTTATCTGACCATAACTCGACCTGATATATGTTTTGCTGTGAACCAGGTAAGCTAACATATGCAAAAGCCAACAGTACATCATTGGGAGATGGTGAGCCGCATACTCAAGTATCTCAAAGGAGCTCCTGGACAAGGCATTTGGATGGGATGTAACAAAAATACGGAGCTTGTAGGATACTGTGATGCAGATTATGCTGGAGATCGTGAAGATAGACGCTCAACAACCGGTTACTGTACATTTGTGGGAGGAAACCTTGTCACTTGGAAGAGTAAAAAGCAAAAGGTGGTCTCTCTCTCAAGTGCTGAATCAGAATACAGGGCAATGAGGAAGCTTACAACCGAACTAATGTGGCTCAAATCTCTCTTGNATCTCTGGGAATGACAAGGTAGGCATTCAAGATACCAAACAATACCTTAAATCTGTATTTGATATTAAAGATCTTGAAGAACTAAAGTACTTTCTTGGGATAGAAGTGTGTCGTTCTGAAGAAGGACTCTTTTTATCACAAAGAAAGTACACACTTGATCTTTTAAAAGATGTAGGTAAGCTTGGATCAAGACCGGTTGAAACACCACTTGAAGAAAACTATAAGTCAAACCGTAAGGGGGAGTCCGATGAAGCTCTGTTCGAAGATGTAAAACAGTATCGACGGTTGGTAGGTAAGCTCATTTATCTGACCATAACTCGACCTGATATATGTTTTGCTGTGAACCAGGTAAGCTAACATATGCAAAAGCCAACAGTACATCATTGGGAGATGGTGAGCCGCATACTCAAGTATCTCAAAGGAGCTCCTGGACAAGGCATTTGGATGGGATGTAACAAAAATACGGAGCTTGTAGGATACTGTGATGCAGATTATGCTGGAGATCGTGAAGATAGACGCTCAACAACCGGTTACTGTACATTTGTGGGAGGAAACCTTGTCACTTGGAAGAGTAAAAAGCAAAAGGTGGTCTCTCTCTCAAGTGCTGAATCAGAATACAGGGCAATGAGGAAGCTTACAACCGAACTAATGTGGCTCAAATCTCTCTTGAAGGACCTAGGCATCAACACTCCAAAACCGATCACAATGCACTGTGATAATGAAGTTGCCATTCACATTGCAACCAACTCAGTATTTCATGAAAGAACCAAACACATAGAAGTGGATTGTCACAAAGTCATGGAACAAGTTCAACTTGGAGTGATCCTACCATGTCACACTGAGAGTTCTGAACAATTGGCGGACATCTTCACCAAAGCAGCAAGTTCAAAGGTTTGTGAGTATATACACTCCAAACTCGGGCTCATGGACCTAACTAGGCCGCAAGTANTCGAAGATGTAAAACAGTATCGACGGTTGGTAGGTAAGCTCATTTATCTGACCATAACTCGACCTGATATATGTTTTGCTGTGAACCAGGTAAGCTAACATATGCAAAAGCCAACAGTACATCATTGGGAGATGGTGAGCCGCATACTCAAGTATCTCAAAGGAGCTCCTGGACAAGGCATTTGGATGGGATGTAACAAAAATACGGAGCTTGTAGGATACTGTGATGCAGATTATGCTGGAGATCGTGAAGATAGACGCTCAACAACCGGTTACTGTACATTTGTGGGAGGAAACCTTGTCACTTGGAAGAGTAAAAAGCAAAAGGTGGTCTCTCTCTCAAGTGCTGAATCAGAATACAGGGCAATGAGGAAGCTTACAACCGAACTAATGTGGCTCAAATCTCTCTTGAAGGACCTAGGCATCAACACTCCAAAACCGATCACAATGCACTGTGATAATGAAGTTGCCATTCACATTGCAACCAACTCAGTATTTCATGAAAGAACCAAACACATAGAAGTGGATTGTCACAAAGTCATGGAACAAGTTCAACTTGGAGTGATCCTACCATGTCACACTGAGAGTTCTGAACAATTGGCGGACATCTTCACCAAAGCAGCAAGTTCAAAGGTTTGTGAGTATATACACTCCAAACTCGGGCTCATGGACCTAACTAGGCCGCAAGTAAAGACCCTAAACTACTGACCCCATACTCTTTTTCCCTTAGTGTGTTTTTGTCCCAAATGGGTTTTATACACTAAGGTTTTTAATGAGGTGGGTGTTCATAGTTCTAAGCTCAACTGTTTCTCATACGGTTAAGGTTGAGGGGTGAACACATCAATCCTTAGTCTATATGTCATATATATGTCATTTTATATTGTTTTGTATAGTATTAGAACTTTCCTTATTTGATCTTCTTGTATTCATATAAATAGAATTTAACTAGGTCAATATTTCTTTAAGGAATGAGAAACACTCCTTCTCCTATTCTCATCTCGCCGTCTCTCTATACTCTCCCTATACTCTCTCTAATCTCTCATCTTCTTCTCGTATTCTCACTCACTCTCTTCATTCTCACTCGTGATTAGTTCTTACAATATGTTCAATTAATGCATTGTGAAGTGATAAATGAGCCTCTTTATTTTTTATCTGTAGATTACAAGCTAGAAATTGTTGAAATTGGATATTTTCATTTATTGTCATTTCAACGGTTGCCTTTGGTGCTGATCTTGCTTCTCTAATCGGTGCGTTGATATCACGTTCATCCTCAATTATCATCTTATGCATTATAATGCACGCTGTCATTATATCATTCAATACTTCTATCTTCCAATAACGAGTATCTTCCAATAACGAGATGATCCTGCAAAGATAGCAAACTTGGATTGTAGAACTCCAAACACACGCTCAACATCTTTTCGGCATGCTTCTTGTTTTGCTGCAAACAATTTTTTCTTTGGACCGTCGGGATTACTTATAGTATGAACAATAGTTAACCATTTTGGGTAAATACCATCAGCTAAATAATAACAAATAGTATATTTGTTTCCCTTAATGATGTAATTTGCAGGAGGAGCGGTACCTTGAGCAAGCTTCGAAAATAAATTCGATGCCTTCAAAACATTGATGTCGTTGTTGCTCCCTGGCATACCAAAATATGCATGCCATATCCATAGATCATAATCAGCAACAGCTTCGAGAATGATTGTGGGAGATCCGCTACGACCTGCAAATTTCCCTGCCCATGCAGTTGGACAAAATTTCCACTTCCAATGCATACAATCTAGACTACCCAACATCCCAGGAAATCCACGTTGTTGCCCGATATTGAGAATTCTGGCAACGTCCTCTGCTGTTGGTGACCTGAGATACCACTCCGAAAACACTTCTATAATTGCACGACAAAATCACTTCATGCATTCAATTGTTGTAGACTCTCCTATTTTGATGTATTCGTCTGTGGCATCAGCAGGCATACCATATGCCAAAATTCGAATAGCAGCTGTGACTTTTTACAGGGTTGATAAGCCCATTCTACCAGATGCAACACGATGTTGATTAAAGTAGTTGTCATGTTCTTTAACATCATCAACAATATGAAGAAATAACCTTCTTGACATTTGGAACCGACGATGGAACTCTCTTTCACCATACACGTGATTATCAAAAAAGTAATCATTAAAGAAATTATGATGATCATTTTCTCTATCACGGTGTATAACTGTGTAACCAAGAATAGAGCCTCGATGACTTACGTGATTGCTTTCTTGAATCAGTTGGTGAATAAGTCGGTTGTTGTTGACTAATAAATTGACCACAATTTGATTTTCCCTCTCCATTGTCGCATTGTCTTCTATGAACCATTCATCAAACTCAGATGAATTGGGAGATGAAGACGAACTAAAAGATGGACATCCAAAATTAAACTTCATTTTTAACTAAGTGGTGATGTTGTGATATTTGTCTTTCATCTAGATGTATATTTGTATATAGATATTACTATTTTTAACTAGGATTTTCCATCTTTGTGTATAAATAATAGACTTCTAATGAATGATAATATCACAATTCGACTAACTCTCTTTCTAAATAAGAAACATGGAAAAAAAAAATAGAGGCTCATCATTCAATCAAAATGAAGATGAGTTGTTATGTCATGTATATCTAGAAATATCAGAAGATCCAATTGTAAGCAATAACTAGTCTAATGAAAAATTATGGGAAAGAATACACAAAAGGTACCAGGAGAAGAAAATGGAGGGTTGGAAAGCTAGAAGCATCAGATCTTTACAGAGTAGGATGACTAGCATTACATATGCTGTTAGTAATCTAAAGAGCTGCATCACCCAAGTGGAGAATATGCATCCAAGTGGTGCATCCAAATTTGACATTGTAAGTACAGTTCTTTTTTACTTAGTTTATAAATATTTTTTTAATGTAATTAACAAAACCTTATGTTTCGATACTATGTAGATGGAAAAAACTAAAAAGCTCTTGGTACAAAATGTAAAACTAAAGAAAATGTTTTAAATTTGACCATGTTTGGAATTTGATAAAGGATATCCCAAAGTTTACCGACAATGTCAACATTACTCCTAATACTCAGAGCGAGAACGTCGGCTCTCAAACATCACAATCTCCTAGATTATCTTCAGTTTTCAATTAATTTGAGTAGTGATGATGGTGGATCAAATTCTTCAGAGTGTCCCATTGGTTTGAAGAAAGCAAAACTCAAAAGGAAGATCTCTGAAGGTAATAATTCATCTGTTGACTCTTTGATTTCATCAAATGAAGAAAATCCTTAATTTCTTAAAAGAAAGTGCAGCAACTAGGCAAAAGAGTTATGAGTTAGTTCAATTACGTATGTAAAATGAAGCAAAAAAAAATTAGTTTTCAAAGAAATGAAGGAGAAAAATAAGTTTTTGTTAAAAAATTTAGACTATATCCCTAATAGTAATACCCGTGAGTTTTTCTGATCTGAACAAGCAAGAAAAAAAAAAAAGAAGAACATTCGATTAAACCACAATTCTATGGACAATATTTTGGAGATCTTGGAGGTTCAGGATCAATTTAGGTGATTATTATTATTGTTCTAGTATTTTAATTTGTGTCATATTTATGTGTTCATATAATTTTATTTCATTGTATTACTTTATTTTGTATTAAAAATGTTTAGTATCATATTTTGTTGTGTAATATTTGTTGTAATATTATGTAATTTTTATAAAATATTAATATTTTAATTTTATTTAAAACGTATTTAATTAATTTTATATGTAACAATTAGATTTATAATAATATATGTGAAATATTTTGAAGTGATAAAATTTTAGGACTAAAATGATAAAAAAAAATATAATTTATGAGATACATAAATCTAAGAACTGAAATGCAAAAGTAAAAGATGCAACTTCAAATTTGGAGTTTTGAACAGTGATAATTCAAATATAGAGTGTCACTATTCAAAATTTCAAATTATGAAGTATTGAAATATCTCTTAAAAGACATAAAACTTTAAATTTGAGGGGATAGAGCATCTATATAATAGTGGTTACATTAGTTACAATTATATAAGTCTAGTCTTTTACCCAAAAAAAATTATTTAAATAGAGTCAGGTCAGTTTCGAACCTAGTTTTAGATCGACTAGATGTACTAGACCTATATTTTACTCTTCATATTTGTTTTGTAGTATATATTTTGTAGTTGATTGAACAGATAAACCAAATCTCCTCCACATAATTTTGATAGAATGTTGTTACTAAGGGAATGTCATTACTAATTTTTTTCTTTTTGATAAAAAGCTTTCAATTGAAATGCATATAAAGTATTAGAAGGATTTGATCATTACACCATATAAAAAGTAGAAAAATAGGTGATGATACAATAAAGTAGATTCTTCCTAGGAGACAGATAGAGCTAGTAAAAGTTAATCCGCTAGCGGTTTTAAAATTGATTAACCTCGACCACCGCAGTCACTATGACCGCGCTTACCACTATTTCCTACCGTAGTCCATTGCATTCCTTGGGCTTTGTGTAGGCTTGATTGTCTTTCTTTCCTCCTAAGATTCATTGAGTTCATTAAGAGTATTCATCACCCACCTCATTACCATAAACTCCCATTTCGAAAGCAGCAAACTGATTGCTTCCTAAGACATTTTCCTGCACATTCTCATTTACCAATGATTGGTCATTACTAGCTAGTTAGAAACTTAATTATATGATTTTGATTTGCTAATTCTAGTTCGTAAAAATTCAGTGGAGTTTTTGATTGGATTGTCATATATACATGATGTACACAAATTACATATATGACAAAAAAAAAAAAGTTGAACCAAGATTTTCATCTAAATTTATGATCCTTATATGCAATTATCTATACATAATTTTAAGAAAGTTAAAAGCGTTTGATATAAAAAAAAAGAAACTATAGTACATATATGACGAAAAAAAGTTGAACCAAGAGAGAGTGATCAGAAATGCATAACGTACCGTAGATGCAAACCGGAGCAACTTATCCAAAGCAGTCGGCCAAAACTTGCGAGCAAAGAGAAAGCAAATTAAAGCCTCATCTTACCCTCATCATGTTGCTCACAGTATTCATTGTCACCACCAACACTCTTCGTCCTTTGCCCCTTCAAGAACTCCATATTCACCTCCGACTCACCAAACAATCTCGGGTGAGCCCTACGCTTGCCCCAGTCAGTCCACGTAAGCATCCTGTTTGCGTAACGCGACCCGAGGCTCGGCCTCCTGTTGAGTAGTGTCGGTATATAGTGCTCATTAAGGCAGCGAGAGTAAGTTTTAAAGATTGGCCAGTAGAATGTGTCGGAGACGACCTCTATGGCCATAGTATTAGAATTGGTAAAACTCCTTGGAGTGTTCTCTTATTAGGGACTCATATATATAGCTTTACAATGTATCCTAGGGTTTATATACAAGGGTAAAATATGAAATATGAAATTTACAAGGCTTTATATGTGGCCGGAGTCTATTAAGTGGCACACCACCGTCCGTACAACCGTACGGACGTCCGTACAATCAAGAGGATGGGCTGTCCGTACAACCGAGAGTCTCACGAGTCCGGTCCATTAAGGAGAGCCTCCAACGGTCGCATATCCTCGAGAACCTTCTATGAAGAGCCGTTGGGCAAGTTGCACAAGTGGGAAGTCAATGACAGATCACATGTTGAGTTAAGGAGATGTCGCTTTCTCTATGTATATGTGTGCATAGTATCCTAGAGAGAATATACCATTTGTAACTCTCTATAAATGTATTGTAAGTATGATCTAAATAAAGTAAGAAAAGAGTTTATCTCTGTTTCTCCAACACTCCCTCTCAATTGCTCACTCTTCTCACTCTCTTCACACTCTATACGATTTCAAACTATTGGTTAAACACACAAATCATTCTTCTTTAATTATTTCATGGTATCAGAGCAGATTGTTCCTGTTTCTTGACTCCATTTCCATCATCATCTTCCGCATCAACTCTATTTTGTTCTCTAAATCTTTGTTCTTAAAAACTCTCTTTCTATTAACCGTTGGACAAACACTAAAAACAACGATTTTTCCATGGAAAACACCAAAACCATGATTGTTCCGGTTACTCTCAAGGGAGAGAACTACTTACTGTGGGCTAGGACCACGAAGACAGCCCTATGTGGCCGAGGACTTTGGTCCCATGTTGAAACGAGCGAAGCTCCAAGTGGTGAGACCACCAAAGACTGCAAGGATCTTGTCGCGGATGAAAGAAACAAGTGGTTTCAAGAAGATCAAAGAGTTCTAGCCATTATTCAAAACTCCCTAGATGCTCCTATCCTTGAAGCTTACTCCTATTGTGAAACCGAAAAGGACTTGTGGGACACTCTCAAGAATATCTTTGGGAATGTTACCAATGTGAACCGAATCTTTGAGATTAAGAGAGCCATCAACAATCTCAACCAAGAAGACATGGAGTTCATTAAGCACTTTGGGAAGTTTAGGTCCCTTTGGGCTGAACTAGAGATGCTTCAACCGGCGACAATAGATCCGGCCATCTTGAACGAGAGGCGTGAACAAGATAAGGTGTTTGGCTTACTCTTGACTTTAAACCCTTCCTACAACGACCTTATCAAGCATATCTTGCGATCTGACAAGCTCCCTAGCCTCGACGACGTATGCAACCAAATTCAAAAGGAACATGGTTCCATGGGGCTATTTGGAGGCAAGGGGGAGCTAGTGACCGCCAACAAGGCAGAGGCAGCCTCCGCAAACAGAAGCTTCTACAAGCATGATGACAAGAACATACCATTTTGCAAGCATTGTAAGAAGGCTGGCCATTTCAAGAGTCGCTGCTGGATTCTCCACCCTCACCTCCGCATAAACCGTGGAGGAACAAGCCGAGGTGGACCAAGGGCTCACCAGGCAAACATGATAGGAGAGGCGACTACCTCGACACCAAGTGGCCAAGCTCTTGAGGGGAATGGAGCGGCATTAGCGGCGTCTTCGGAGCTGGTGAGGAAGTCGGACCTTGACGCTCTCATCAAAGCCCTCAAAGAGACGTCCGGTAACTCTAACCTTGCCTCAAACTCCTCTAAACCTCTTATCATTGATTCTGGAGCTTCACATCACATGATTAGTGACTCTAGGTTGATTAGTGAAATTGAACCCGCAAATGGTAGTGTAGTTATTGCTAATGGTGATAAAGTTCTGGTTAAAAGCATTGGTAACTTGAAACTATTTAACAAAAGCACTAAAGCCTTTTTCATGCCTACCTTCACTTCAAATTTATTATCAGTTAAGAGAGCTACCAATGATTTAAATTATTATGCTATATTCGGTCTTAATATGTTCATTTTCAGGATATTGACACAAGTAAAGTCCTCGGCCAAGGAACATCGAAAGACGACCTCTATGTGCTTGAGGATTTGAACTTAGCTCCTTCTAGTTCCTCTTGTTTTAGTTCAATTATTGTTAAGGCTAATAGTGCTATTTGGCATGCTAGACTAGGACATCCTCACTTTAGGGCATTAGAACTTATGTTTCCTAATATGTCTTTTAAGAATGAAAATTGTGAGGCTTGCATCCTTGGTAAACATTGCAAATCTGTTTTTCCTAAGTCTATTACTATTTATGAGAATTGTTTTGATTTGGTTCATTATGATGTTTGGACATCTCCTTGCTTATCTAGAGAAAATCAAAAATATTTTGTTACTTTTATTGATGAAAAATCAAAATATACTTGGTTGACTTTACTTCCTTCTAAGGATAGAGTTCTTGAGGCTTTTACTAACTTTCAAAATTATGTTACTAACCACTACAATGCAAAGATTAAAATTTTGAGATCAGATAATGGTGGAGAGTACACAAGCCATGCCTTTAAACAACATCTAGCCAAACATGGGATCATTCACCAAACTAGTTGTCCATACACACCAATACAAAATGGAGTTGCTGAGAAGAAGAACAGGCATCTCATGGAGGTAGTAAGGTCTATGATGTTTCACACAAGGGTTCCAAAGCGTTTTTGGGGAGATGCCGTACTCGCAGCCTGTTATCTTATCAACCGCACACCAACGAAGATCCTTAACGACATATCACCATTTGAGGTATTAAACAAGGAAAAACCTATATTTGATCATTTAAGGGTGTTTGGTTGTGTTTGCTATGTGTTGCGACCAGGTGAACTCCGAGACAAGCTTGATGCCAAGAGCGTTAAAAGCATGTTTATCGGTAATTCCACTACACAAAAAGGGTATAAGTGCTATGAGCCGGAGACAAGGAGAGTCCTAGTATCTCGTGATGTCAAGTTTGTGGAGTCACAAGGATTCTATGATGAGAAAAACTGGGACGAGCTTTGCAATCTATTGACCTCACCATCCGACCGGACGCGGAACCTACGTGTTATCCTTGAGCGGCTAGGCATCAAGAATGATCGGGTCACCAACGAACCAGCTGGGTCAACATCACAAACACACTAAGCCACCTATAGAAAGAAGCTCCAAGGAATCTAACACTCAACCCGCTCCGACGGATCAATTAAATCATGAAGAGACTCACTTGGAGAATCTTGATGATGTGGATCATCCGGAAGAAACCATTGAATCGCATGACGATGAAGCTGAAGAAGATGATCCTGAGGACAATGATCATGAGGAGGTCATTCCACTAAGACATAGCCAACGCCTGGCCGTACCACCATTACGACGCAGCCAACGTATTGCCTCGCAGCACAATTGGGTTTACTACAACAACATAGTCGTTGCACACCCTATTCAAGCCGTGTGTTCTCTTGCTCATTTTCCTAAGGATCATCAAGTCTTTCTTGGCCATATTGACAAAAACTGGATTCCATAGACATATGATGAGGCTAAGAACCATAAGGTATGGCGAGAAGCGGTCGAAGCCGAGAACACGGCCATGGTTCAAAACCACACATGGGACGAAGCCGAGTTACCCAAGGGCAAGAAGGCTGTAACGTTACGATAAATCTTCACTATCAAGTATAAAAGTAATGGGGAGATCAAACGCTATAAAGCGCGTCTTGTAGCTCGAGGATTCACGTAAACGTATGGGGAGGACTATCTTGATACGTTTGCTCTGGTGGCTAAGCTTCATACTGTTCGAGTGGTTCTCTCTCTCGCCACAAACCTCGATTGGGAGCTGTGGCAAATGGATGTTTAGAACGCTTTCTTGCAAGCAGAGTTTGAAAACAAAGTATATATGCGGCCACCACCGGGCTTAGAAGACACCATTGGTCCGGGAAAGGTTTTAAAACTCAACAAAGCGATCTATGGTTTGAAACAATCTCCAAGGGCATGGTACCATAAGCTAAGCACCACACTTCTTGACAAAGGATTTCGCATATCCGAGGCTGACCACACCCTATTCACATTACCAAGCAACAAAGGTATAGTGGTCATTCTAGTGTATGTTGATGATATCATCATCACTGGAAGTGACACGGTAGGTATTCAAGAGACTAAAACCTTCTTGAAATCAGTCTTTGACATAAAAGATCTTGGAGAATTGAAATATTTCCTTGGGATAGAAGTATATAGATCGGATGAAGGTTTATTCTTGTCAGAAAGGAAATATGCGCTTGACTTGTTGAGTGAGACAGGTAAATTAGGATCAAAGGCAGTGTCAACACCTCTTGAAGAGAACTACAAGGCTGGAGGACAGGGGGAGCTCAATACAGCTCCATTCAAGGACGTTAGCCTCTACCGGCGCCTAGTAGGTAAGCTTATCTACTTGACCATCACACGGCCTAACATTTGCTTTGCTGTGAACCAGGCAAGCCAGCATATGAAGAATCCGACGATCCATCACTGGAACATGGTAACTCAAATCCTCAAATACATCAAAGGCTCGCCGGGACAAGGCATTTGGATGGGGCGCAACAAGAACACCGAACTAGTAGGCTATTGCGATGCTGACTATGTCGGAGATCGTGGAGACCGCCGCTCTATCACAGGCTACTGCATGTTCCTTGGAGGGAACTTGGTCACTTGGAAGATCAAGAAGAAAAAGGTCGTATCGCTTTCAAGTGTCGAATCCGAATATAAAGCTATGAGGAAACTTACAACGGAACTGATGTGGCTCAAGGCTCTTCTCAAGGATCTTGGAATTGAGTTGACAAAGCTAATCACAATGCATTGTGATAATGAAGCCGCCATTCATATCGCAACCAATTCGGTGTTTCATGAGAGAACCAAGCATATTGAAGTGGATTGTCATAAGGTTCAAGAGCAAATCAAACTTGGAGTTGTCCTACCGTGTCATACCGACAGCAAGGAACAACTTGCTGACATTCTCACCAAAGCAGCAAGTCCACAAGTGTGTGAATACATTCACTCGAAACTTGGTCTCATGGACCTCACTCGGCCATGAGTTCCTTGCTTGGCACCTACACTCTATTTCCCTTATGTATAGTTTTTCCCAAGAGGTTTTCTATACTAAGGTTTTCAATGAGGTGGGTGCCTATGTTGTCAAGCTTGACAAATATCTTAAGTCAAGCTTGAGGGGGAGTATGAAGTGGCACACCACCGTCCGTACAACCGTACGGACTTCCGTACAATCAAGAGGATGGGCCGTCCGTACAACCGAGAGTCTCACGAGTCCGGTCCATTAAGGAGAGCCCCCAACGGTCGCATATCCTTGAGAACCTTCTATGGAGAGCCGTTGGGCAAGTTGCACAAGTGGGAAGTCAATGAGAGATCACATGTTGAGTTAAGGAGACGTCGCTTTCTCCATGTATATGTGTGCATAGTATCCTAGAGAGAATATACCATTTGTAACTCTCTATAAATGAATTGTAAGTATGATCTAAATAAAGTAAGAAAATAGTTTATCTCTCTTTCTCCAACACTCCCTCTCAATCGCTCACTCTTCTCACTCTCTTCACACTCTATACGATTTCAAACTCTTGGTTAAACACACAAATCATTCTTCTTTAATTCTTTCAGAGTCTCCACCTCTTTCTGCTTCAGCTTCCGCGAAGCCTGGCGTGTGCGCTCTCTCTGTTCTTCCTCTCGGTCACGGCTCTCCTTCTCTGTGTCTCAATCCTCTTCCTCAGCTGCTCTCTCAGCTACCTTCTCAGCCTTTTCAGAGGCTGGTCTCTTCCCTCTTGCAACCACAGCTCTGCTCCTCAACCGTGACGTTTGGATCTCCTTCGGCTCTCCTCCACCACCATCAGAATTGACCTCCATAGGGTCGGTAACAGTTTTCTCGGACGTAGACAGGTCCCTACGTCGAGGAGATCGGCGAACAGCACTTGCCATCGGGCTTGGTGAGCGAACTCGGAGGTCTGCTTGATCGGTTGCTCGAGCACCGGGTCGGGTGATGGATCGGGTTGGAGAAGCGAAATATCCGGCCAACGGTTGGGAATGCGGAACTTCTCCTCTTCTTTGGGATTTACGAGGTTCGACTGCATCACCTCCAGTTCTTTCAGCGGCGGAGGTTGATCTGCTTCCCTTCTTTTGGTAGGTTTTCATCTTTGGTGCCATTGTCAAATCCTTGAAAGTAAAAATAGAGACTAAGCCGAGATCAATAGGGTTAGTCCACAAAGATCGAAAAACTCGACTTCTAGGTTGAGAGAGAAAGTTTGGAAAACAAAGAGTTTTAGGGTTTTGTGAAAATTTATGAAGTTGTGAGGTTGAGTCTCCTTAAATAGAGAGGGTTGTCTTCTTGGGCTTCTCCGAGAGTGGGCTAGGATTTGTGGAATTCGAACTCCATTCGCCACCCAAGTAGGAACACGATCAGGCGCGTCGGGTACGGATTCGGGTAGAGCCTTGGGTTCCCCCAAAATTTTCCTTTTTCACTTCTCTTTTTTTTTATATAAATATGTAAAAATCAAAAATAAGACAAAATAAGTAAATAAAATTAAAAATAAAAAAGGATACCTTTGGGACTTTCTCCCAGGTGAGCTTGTTTTAAGTCACTAAGCTTGACTCTTCATGCTCTTTAAGCATGGGTATTAGGAGGGAGAGGTTTTGGAATCCTCTCCATTGTAGCAGGCTGATTCAGTGGATTTTCCAAATCTTGTCCAGGTTCCACAGCAAATGTAGTGTTGATTTCTTCAAGATGCTTGACTTTTCTCTGCTTTGTCTTAGTGAAAAAAAGTTGACTATCACTGGTTGGCCTTTTAATTCCTTTCTTGACATCAAACTCCATCTTGAAATGATCCCCATGCTCAATTCTGATCTTGCCTTGTTTCACCTCAATCGTTGCTCCTACTGTTGCCAAGAATGGTCTCCCTATGATCAGTGGATCGTCTGGTTCCTTATCCATATCAAGGATCATAAAATCAGTAGGAGCTTCCACTCTTCCAATCCTGAGAAGCAAATTTTCCAGGATCCCAATCAGATGTCTGATTGTTCTATCAGCTAGAACCAAATACAGACTACTCGGATTAAAACTGCTGAAACCCATCTTGTTGGCAACTGACAGTGGCATGATGCTGACTGAAGCTCCCAGATCGCACAAGCAATTTTTGAAAATCCGAAGTCCTATCGAGCATGGCAAAGTAAAAGAGCCAGGATCCTCCAATTTCTCCTCGATTCGCAGCTCAGGATCTAAGCACACTCCACTCCTGAGAATTTCATACCCAATTTCCTTGACAGCTTCCTTAACCTCAATCTCCAGCTGAGCTGCCTCCTTGGTGATTTCCTCTTGAAGTTCGTGTGGTGGCAAGAGCTTAGGAGGTGGAGCTTTTTGCTTGGCCATACGCTCTGCAAGCGCCTCTAACTGGATGTCAAGAGCAGCATTGAACATTTCCTCTAGTTCCCCTTCTGCTGCTACAGGCAGTTGAGGTTGATCTTTCATCTGAACATCTACTCGATGTATCATCTGATCACCATCATCGGGTGAGTCATCGGGTTCTGCCTTGGGTGGTTCTTCGATTTGTGATTCTCGAACCAGTGCTCGATCATCAACTCGATCAGTCTCCTCGGGTGAAGGCTCGGGTTCATACTCGGATATGTAGTACTAGGACTCATTCATCCCATAATGATCCATATCCTCTCCATCTTGAACATCACTGTCCTCAGTGAGGTAATCCTCATAATCATCATCAAGGAAAATGGTCTGGGCAGTGGCATAATCCTTTGGGTTCTGAACAGCTTTTCCTGGAAGCTGGTTGATCTTTGGAGGTGGTTGGTCTTTGTAGTGGCCCTCTAGGTACCTCAGCTTAGTGTTGAGCGCATCATACTTGGCAGTCAAGTCATTGTATCCATAATCGATCTTGTTGCTCATCTCCTCAAACCATTTTGCGGTGTTCATAGCAGTTTATGCCTGATTTTGAATCATCTACTGAATTAGGCCACATAGGTCAGCTTCTTGGGATTGGTTCTGTGGGCCTTGTTGTTGTTGGAATCCATGTGGTGCAATGGGTTGGTGGTAATTTTCAGAGTACTGCTGCTTAGGAGCATAGTCTTGATTGTATTGGACAAAAGGCTTTTGTTGGACCTGGTTCCCTTGTACTGCTGATGGGTAGATTTGGTCCTGAGGATTGGCAACATTCGGGTTACGGTATGACAGATTCGGATTTGGCTTGTAGTTGTTGTACCCTTTGTTGTAACCTCCTTGGTTGTTAATGTAGTTCACATCCTCTAGCTGAGCATTCTCCCCATCTTGTTGTAAAAACTGCTCCTCCTCTGAGATTGCATGAACATGCTGCTGCTGGTTGAGGAGCCTATCTAGCTTGTCATTGAGGGCTTTCATTTGATAACCAAAACTTTAAATCTCTGAATAATTTGGTGAGTGCAGCATGATGATGACGCCCATTGATCATTTTAATCTGTAGTTCACAATCTCCTTCGAAAAGCAGCATTGTAGACCCATATCCACGGAACCATAGTAGTTGTAAACTCAATAGCAAAGCTTTTGCCTCTGCTTCCAAAGTTGAGGCAACAAAACTATCTCCTTCTAGTTCAGCTTTGGAAGCAGAGGCAAAAGCTTTGCTATTGAGTTTACAACTACTATGGTTCACCAAGATAGTTTCACAAGATCCATCCACCTGTGGTTTGTTGACTAATAGGATCATAAGCTGCATCAAAGTTACATTTAAGAGCAGGAAAACTTGGTGACGACCATAGTGATGTTTCTGAGGATAAATTTGGATTGTCATATCGCCTCATCGGTCTAATAGTCGATAGCCATTCATTTGTTTACCGTGGCTCCTTCACGAATGCCATCAAATACTAGAGTGTATCTAGCTTTCCAGATTCTCCAAAGCAACCAAAAAGGAGATAGAGCTTCAAAAGTATTAGTGTGTTGATTCAAAATATTTATATTATATTTAATATAATATATTGATTAGATGTTGACACGTGTCAAAAAATGTCTTTTTTATAAACATAGTAGAATATCTAATTATATTTACAGAACTTTACATGTTTATATTTTAAAATTTTTATTTTTCTAATTCAAAAAGATAAATTAACAAAAACAATATATTTTCCATTGTATGCTAATTATATTATATGTGTGTTCCCAATAAAATTTGACATGTATAAGCGAAAATGAAATTAATTAAGCATGTATATTAATCAATAAATAATGAATAACAAAGTTAAAAAGGAATAAAATAAGTTATTTAACACAATTTTAGTCGGATATAAATTGTATCTATCGTTGTAATATAAATTTATTTTGTAATTATTAAGCACACAAAACCTTGAAAGTATAATGAACTTAAAAAGAAAAAATTCAATACATGTGGATATTTTTGGATTTCCAAACTTTATGGATGTTAACTGATTTTTTTACTGATTATCTTTATTGTTAAATTTAAAATACTAACTGATATACATATTATCTCATATGATGCTCATATTATTTTTTTATTAATATTTTAACTCTAATTCATGAAGAAGTGAATTATGGTTTTACGATGAATAGATAGTTAAATGTAATTACTAAACTGAATGTGTAACGATGAAATTTATTTTAGATTAAAAAGTTTTCAAATATTAATATGTATCATTTTTTTAAAATTCATTTAAGAATATTAGTAATATTTTTTATGTTTGATTTTATAATTTTAACACATGTATTTTTGTAATGCATATGTTAAAACATAAGATCATTCGAAATAGATTATAATTTGTAGGAATGAATCTTTAGTTATTTGATGAGAATGTCTTCATATCTTTATATATGTTTTTATTTTATAAATTTCACTGATTTAAAATTGATTATGGCATGAGGTAAAATTAGTACTTATGAGATAACAATATAAAAAATATATCTGAAATAATGTTGATTTTGTTTTTTTTTTGCAAATTATATTTTGTTAATTTTTATTTGTATTTTCAATTCTTACTAAGATATAGTTTTGATATGATATATTAATTGTGTTTGATATAAAATATTTAGTTATATGCATTAAGATGAAATGTATATTATTATGATGATATAAATATTTAAATGGTACTTCCTGTCTTATAAGAGTGTTGGGCAAAAATACAAAGATTAATAAACAATAAATATTATGTCATTTATAAAACTTCAACCAATAGAAAAATATACTGCATAGTTCAAATAATCATAAATTGTTATATTAATAAAAATTGTAAATAGAAATTTGTGAAAATATAATAAAATAGAGCAAAAAAAGCATTAAAACTCTTATATAATGGAACTGAGAGGGTATTAAAATGAAATATGAGATGTTCATATTCAATATTAAAATGTTACAAGATAGAATCAAAAACATGTATATTACTACTTAATTATTCTCAATAATTTTTTTTAATTTTTACCCGCATAATAACGCGGGCCTTATCTAGTGTGATATATAATTTATATATGGCTTTACTTCATAAAATCAGTGTTGTTCATATTGTATTTGTTAAATTTATATTATTCTCTATACCAATGTATGGTACCTTTAAATGTGTCTCAGCTATAAAGAGTTTGAAACCAAGTCATATATCATTCTTGTAACAAGAAATTATTAATGAAATTAATTTCTCTAAACAATTATGGAGTGGTAAAACAGGAAATATAACTTTACTTTTCTTTTATTTCATTTAATTCAGGTTAAATTCTACAGTAATGAAAAATGAAATTAAGAATTCTAAAATAATGTAATTACATGTTAATTGGGCCAATAATCATAGAAATAAATTTTGTCTATGGAATAAAATCTGATGTATAACTAACCATTATAATATACAAAACGTGTCACAATTGATTATCAAGTATATTGGTGAAGTTTTGTTACAAAGTATTTGTTATTTTATTTATTGGAAAAATTACATCTTAAATTTTTAAAATGTCACTGAGTAACACTTTAAACCTCGAGAGAATTTCACTAACATTATAAACCTTTAAAATAATTTACTAATACGTTAAACTTTTAATATGATTTCACTAACACTTTAAACTTTAAAACTAACTTTCCTGTTTGCACCGCCGTAGAAAATTATAGAACGGTAATATCCGTCAACGCCAAAATAGTTAAATTATGTTGGTTTAATTTATATTTTTATTACTTTTAGTTTTTATAAAAAAAAGAGACATCCTTATCATAGACGAAAATTTTACGATGTATATTATAAATCTTTTTGATAGATGCATATCTACTGTATTACGTTTCAAACTGATTGACTTATCACTGGAAACCAATAAATTTTCTAAATATGTTATCGTTTTCAATTTTACGTTTATCAAATATTTTAACATTACCTCTCATTCTTTATTTTTTACTTTAATTCTTCTTCTCTTGTGATATAATATCTCATCAGAGGTTTATTATTGACGTAAGTAATGAATAACCATGATGAGGTTAGGGTTGGACGATAGTTTATGGTTAAATGGTGAATAGATGAAAAAGATGTAGTTTTTATTGTTTTTAAAAAAAAAATTAACCATAATAAATAGTAAATAAATTAAATTATTATTTAAATCAAACCAACATAACTTAACTATTTCATGTTGACGAATATTACTGTTCCATCATATTTTATGGCGATGCAAACAGGAAAGTTAGTTTTAAGATTAAAGTGTTAGTGAAATTCTCAAGGTTTGAAATGCTATTCAGTGACACTTTAAAAATTAAAAATATAATTTTTTTATTTTTTTTATTAGTTACACCGTTGGAGATAATATATTACAAAGTATTTAGAACATGCTAATTAGATTATATATAAAAAAATCACGGAAATTACTAATTTAGCAATTTTTCATAAACAAAGACGGTTCTCATAATATTTCTAGCACTATATGAAATAATTGTGCGGACCGTCACTTTTGTATTTGACCATGACTGATACTCTCCGCATAAGCAAATAAATCTCATAAATCAATTCAAAGCCACATAGATAACACAAATTTGGGATAGATAACATATAAATTTAAACAATTCACTTTGAAGGAAGACTATATATAAGCACGTAATTCATTTTAGTTAATATTTACCAGAAAAGATAATTAAAACTAATTAGGATGTTCCCAATAGAAAGCTGTATATACAGACTTACAGTGGAGCAAAGAACTGCATAATGTGTATTTGAATAAAAAAAAGTTTTTCCTAAAAGTGTTTGATTAATTTCCAGCAAATAATCAACTTCCCATTAATTAGTATCCTTCCCAAAATGAAAACAATCATTATTCTTAAATTTTAATTTGCATTTACCTTTTTATTTTTCCTTACAATGTTTGACTACTTTATATGTCTAGATATACCTATCTATATATCTTCATTTTCTTTATAGAAAACATTTACAGAAAAAAATCCTGAACTAAATTCATGAATGATATTAGAACATAGTAAACGAAATGCATGCATGATATTATAGATAATAAATCCATCGTTATCATCATCATCAAAAGTAAGACAAAAATAATACATATGGAAAAATATATTTCCTCATATAGTAGTCTTAGTTGGCATCAGCTTTTCTCCTTTTCACTCATAAAACTTGTGAATATAAATAGTTGAAATAGATGTGTTTTAGGTTCTTCATCCCTCATTTTTATTCTCTTGCATCTTCTCATTAATACAAAAGCATAAAACCTAATGATCATGCCATATTCAAAGCCCCAAGAATGTGGAGTTTCTAAGCGAGTCTTCCCACACATCTAATCGCACACATCGAAGCTTTTCACTCCAATCGCACCACAACACCTAATCGCACACATCGAAGCTTTTCACTCCAATCGCCATTTTCCCACCTTCTCTTCCCCAGCCGCCGCGTCACCCGCCAGCACCTTCCGCCACTTCCCGAACCAGCTCATGAACCGGAACCGTAACCCTAATCCTCCTAGTTTTCAGGCGAGGACTCATTTGGATTTCTACCGTAGGGGTTATTTAGATGATCAAGGGAACTTTCATAAAGGGTTTCCGCCGGCGCCGGCTATGACTCCGGACAGGAAATATAAGTTTTTGCTGCCGAAGCCTAAGATATCGAAGATGCCGAAGCTGATGGATCTTTTTCCGGAGGAGACGTCATTGGAATGCATCCGTACGCTGCCGCTTCTTTGCCAGCTGGAGCAACGGAGACCGGAGGAAACTGTGACGGAGAGCGGTGGAGCCAACCCGAGTTACATCGACTTGTCATTAAGGCTCTGACCTCTTTGGTAGTAGACTTGTGCGGTTAAATTAATAAAAATAAAACAAGAAAAATATGATTTTCGATTGGAGAAAATTAATTAGGATTTTATGATAAGTGTTATGTCTTTGTTGTTGTTGTTGTTGTTGTTGTTGTTATTTTAACAGTTCTTTGGACTGACTAGTGTATTATATGTGTGTTTCGTTTCGGATATTATTGTGTTTTTCATTTTGCATCATATATTTTTGTGATATCTTTTGATCATATGATTATTATGAGATTCATGACTAAATTGAGTAAGTGCGTACATGTATATATATTATTAGATTAAAGAAAAACTCACACGGGGAAACAACAAGTGTGTGTGCCACTTTTAACTATTTATGTGTGATCTTAAGATCATATGCCACTTTTAATTTGGGGCTTTCTCTGCCACTTTCAAAAGTTCGTTTGCAAGAGTAATTAGTTATTGCATTTCATAAATCATAACTAATTAGGAACCTAACATGTTTTTATCGTATATTAGACCCATTTATAACATTTATACCCCTTGGCCATTTTTTTTTTTTTGGTGAGAATACTCCTTGGCCATTTCAGAAGAGAGAAGACTGTGATTTGATTTAACAGATTTGGACGCTGATTTGATGTGGGCATTCATTTATATGCATTCGAATATAAAATCTTATTTTTTGGGTCTGTAATATTATTGATAAAATAATATATACATTGAAGAGTTAACAATCCGAATTAGTAAAAAATATTATAAATAATTAATATATGAAAGCTAACTTTTAAATTGAAATAAAGTAAAGATGAATTGATAATAATTAATTTGAATAAATGACGCCATATATTATCTTCTTATAATTACATGGATACTACAATTGCTTTGATATATTACTTTTGGAAAAAAATAATTAGGTACCAGTGTAATATACCAAGTCATTATAGTTTTTAATGAGTCTATTAAATATCATGATATCTAAACTTGATGAATTTTAAATAAAATGCAGATGAAATTACTTCCTTTAGAGTTTAGACTATTATATCATTCAAGTTTTCAGTTTCTTTTTTAAGTATAATTAAGTCAACTTTATAATATATCAAAAAGATTTGTCAATACATCTATCAGAAAAGAAAAAAAAAAGTAAAAATATATATCATTTAAATGAAATGTCTGGATAATTCAGCCAATTATATAGTGCCACATGTGTCAAAGTAATAATAGTGATATTTAGAATGTAATGATTACATCAGATAGGGAAAAATGTTTTTCTTTTTGAAAATTTAGATTAACTTTTGGACTATTATAAATAGACAATTAACATAAAAATGAGACAATATATTTGGAAGATTAATTTCAATTTGGAGAAATATCGTAAAGTAATTACATATGGAACAACCAAAGTATATAGCTTAACAGATTAGAAAATAGCAGATGGTCAAGAGGCTACAGATTGGATTGATAAAGATATCTTAGCAAGTCTGAGTTTAATAGTTTCATGCAATCTATCTTATACCTCAGCGTAATTTTAATGTACCCGTATTAAGGCTTCTTGACAAAAGCAATGTTGTTGTTATTAACAAGTTTTGTCAACTGCGATTATGCAAATAACTTTTGTGTGAGTGGAGTGGTCTTGTCTCCTTCCTCTCGGCCCGTAAAAACCTCTCGTCGACTAGTTTTTTCCATCAAGTAATTCATAATTGCAATGTAGTCTAATCAAGATTATCAAAATTGTAGTATATAAAGCTCGATGTCAAAGTTACTCATTAACAAGATTGTGACACGTATCAATTGTATCATTCAGATGTTGACACATGTCAACTTTAAATTTATTAAAATTTTAAAAGATACAAATGTAAAAGTTCAAAACGTACTATAAAAAAAGTTTTATATAAAAGTAAAATAGAGAAAAGAAAACTTAATTATATTTAAAATCTATTAAAGAAAAGAAACTTTTGTAAACTTCCAAATGTCAAACAAATTTTTTGTTTTTAACAGTTTTAAAAATATTAAAAGGCAATTATAAGAAAATTATAAAACTTAAACAGCTTTAAAATTTAGAAAAGATCATTACAAGGAAATTATATATATATATATAATTATAATTTTGTTTACTTATTTTAATTTTAAGTTGCTAATTTTACAAGAAAAATTATTACTTTTTATATAAGATAAAAAATGATTTTTTAAATTATACAATTAGTTACTGTTTCAAAAAAAAATGTAAATATCCCTTTTACATAAAGAAAAAGATTGTTGAAGTAAAAAAAAAAATCGTCTCATAATTTTTTCACTAATCAAATAATTCATTCAAAAAGACTGCTATTGTAATATATAAGATAGGAGTATATAAGATTAACGTATGTTTTTTTGTAACTATAAAAATGTTCAATTGAAGAGACATATAATAGGTTATTTAATGTGTTCATAAAGACAATTTGTTGGTAGTAGTAAAGACTAAAGAGTGTATTTTAACAGTAAAATATATTTGTATGTTAAAATACACTTTTAGTGGTAATGTAGATAGTAGATTTGTAAATAAATATACATTAGTGTATTATAGCAAAAAAAAAACAACTATTTTCTAATACTGAAAGTTTATCTCTTTACCTTTTTTTATACATTGTTTTTACTTACCAAAAGAATTAAATATATATTTTTTGCTAAATTGAATTTTATTTTAATAATTGTGAACTCATCTACAACTATTTTCTTTAACTACTAGTGTATTTTTTTTTGTCATCTGAAATATATTAAAAAGGAACGAAGGTGGGATACAAGGTAAGATACGCCGGCAGGACTTTAACCTTCAGAAACTAAGCCGACGAGACTTTATCCCTCCGGAAAACAATCCAGCGAGGCTTAAAGCTCTTGAAAACTAAGCCCCAAACTCGGGGAGACAAACAAGGAAATAACCAGATCTAAATAGGATAGTAGATTTTACACAAAGAAACCAATCTTCTTTTTGCCCGAAAAAACCAAAATCACTAGAACTAGAAGGCTAAGGACACCGGAGCTGACCACTACCTTGAAAGGTTACAAACATCTTGCCTCGATCACTTGGTGATTTAGAGTTTTCAGAAGAGAAACCTTGGGAAATCTTGAGGGGTTTGACGGTAGAACCTCAACCAAGCATTCAGAGATTCAGAGATTGTCTGTGACAACCCGTCCTGTTGACCCCACTAGCCCACCGCTAGCTTGCCCCCATAGGCCCGAAGCTGGTCCTGCAGGGCATCGATCCTAACCCCTCACTGGGCAAATGGAACTATTCATCCAAATCCACAGTAGGTTATTGGTGCGCCAGGCGTTCCTCGAACCCTGGTCCCCACCCTTTAACAACCTTCCCACAGGACAAGTTGCCATCAATTGGTGGCAACTTGTCCTGTGGGAAGGTTGTTAAAGGGTGAGGACCAGGGTTCGAGGAACGCCTGGCGCACCAATAACCTACTGGTGGATGTGGATTTCCACAGTGATGGGTTAGGATCGATGCCCTGCAGGGCCAGCTTGGAGTCTGTTGGGACGGCTAGCGGTGGGCTAGTGGGGTCCACGGATGGTCCATTGGGGCAGCTAGCGGTGGGCTAGTGGGGTCCGCGGGACGGGTTGTCACATAAAAATTGATCTCAATTGGTGGCAACTTGTCCTGTGGGAAGGTTGTTAAAGGGTGAGGATCAGGGTTCGAGGAACGCCTGGCGCACCAATAACCTACTGGTGGATGTGGATTTCCACAGTGATGGGTTAGGATCGATGCCCTGCAGGGCCAGCTTGGAGTCTGTTGGGACGGCTAGCGGTGGGCTAGTGGGGTCCACGGATGGTCCATTGGGGCAGCTAGCGGTGGGCTAGTGGGGTCCGCGGGACGGGTTGTCACATAAAAATTGATCTCAATTGGTGGCAACTTGTCCTGTGGGAAGGTTGTTAAAGGGTGAGGATCAGGGTTCGAGGAACGCCTGGCGCACCAATAACCTACTGGTGGATGTGGATTTCCACAGTGATGGGTTAGGATCGATGCCCTGCAGGGCCAGCTTGGAGTCCGTTGGGACGGCTAGCGGTGGGCTAGTGGGGTCCACGGACGGTCCGTTGGGGCAACTAGCGGTGGGCTAGTGGGGTCCACGGGACGGGTTGTCACACCGTCGGAAACGCCATGGTCAGATATGTCAACTAAGTGACCTGAACCAGTAAGAAGAACTCAAACCTAGGCGGACCTTGGCCTAGATCCGATTTATTGAAGCTGTGTGAGGAAACCCAAAACAATATGTCGCCGAAACCAAATCACCACCACACTGACTGTGAGTGGCTTAGAGCCATTGCGGTTTAGGTCATAGAAAGCTCAGGCAAAGAAAATAACTGAAACCTGCAACAAGATCAAACAACCCAAATCCTAAATCTAAAAAGATAAAAGCTGAAAAAATCAGAGATCTCTCCACAAAATAAAGTAGAACTAGAAAACTAAGCAAACAACAAAAGCCGAACCGACGCCATGGCCGCGGTGGCCCACATGCGGGTGTCAGAGAAAAAGACCTAAAGCGGCGGCGAGTTCTTGAAGAAGAGAGAAGGGAGAGGAAATTTTAAGAGAGAGAAAGCCAAAAAGAGCAACAAATCTATAAATTGTAATTTATGTGACCAACTAAAAGTGTATCTATTTACTTTTTTTTTTTAACCAAAAAATAAATTAAAAGGAAATTACTCGGTTAGTTGTCCAAGCCAGAAGGAAGGGGTTTACAAAAGAAAGTTCAGAGATAAGAGAACACGAAGCACAGACAAGACAATTCGCCTTCGTATTTGATGCACGCAAGATTCAAGAGATGGAGAATAGCGGGAAGAACTCCAGCGAGTTAAACTCATCGAGCAGGTTGGAGAATGACAGCCAATATTCAGGGGACTGCACCATAGTGAGTAACTCAGCACAATCAGTCTTGAAATGTTGACAAGCGATCACAGCACGTATCCGCTCTGTGGCCCACAAAAACGCTTCTAACTCCAAATGCAATGGGAGGGGCTCCGTCTTAGACACTTGACCCCCAACAACAAGTTTCGCTCCTAAACAACGCAACACCGCCATCTCAATCCTGAATGCAGATTGGTTGCTTTCCAAGAACCATCAATCTGACAATGAGGTGAAGAAACATGGACATCCGAAGACGGAGATGGAGCTAACATGACCGCCGTAAAAGAGAGGTCATATTCCCAGGCTAACTTATCGTCCAAAGCCTGAGCAATTAAATCATTCGTCTCGATCTCTAAACCTTGAAAAGCTTTTTAATTTATGGTCTTCCAGATTGCCCATAAAATCCATGGTAATTGAAGAAGTTGATCATTGTAACGCCCGTGTCCCGAGAAAATATGAAATATTGAAGTTTATATCGAGAATTGGAGTGGATTCGGTTTAGTTGGCGGTTGGTTTACTAAGCTGGTCGATTTATTAATTAAATCAAAGGATGGTTTAATTAAATTCTAGTTTAGGTAAATCTCGGTTTAATTTAATTAAACCCAAAAACCCCTTTTGTTAATTAGAGGACGCCTCCTTCCTCTTATTTTTGTGAATGACTGAAAGAAAAAAAGAGAAGAAGTGCTTATTCACGTGTGAGAAGAAGAGAAGGGAGACCAAACTTGATTTTGGTGTTCAAAGCAAAAGGGGGCAGAATTGTTAGGGTTTGGAAGGAAAAAGTTTTGACATATCAAATCGTTGTCAAACGTAATGAAATTTGGTACGTTTATTCACAAGTCTTTAATCGTCATTCTACTTTTTACAGAAATGGATTTAGATTTAAACTCGATTAGTTATCTGCAGTTTCGTGAGACATGTTTTCTCATACGCGAATTGGGACCATCGGGATTGTAACTGAGATCGTGGTCTCATCTGGTTTCTGATCGGCACGAGATTTTGTGGAAAGCTTTTTTACTTCCAGGGCTAGCTGTTCACCGGAGGGATTTAATAGTTAACGGACGTTTCTAGACTGTTTCAGGCGCGTGGAGAGTCTCTCCTAGTTATATTTGTTGTTAGAATCACTTGTTAAGGTGAGTGTGTGACTATGAGCTTATCTAAGCAATTAGTTTGTATAACTTGTTTTGTGTGAAGTTGTGTAGGTGTGATGAATGTGTTATTGGATGTTCTGTTCAATGGCCGGTTTGTTATGTTTTATTTGTGGTTGTACTCTTCATTTGCTTGTGTGTATAGCTCGTAGATGGGAGGATCGTCTCACTGGGTATTTCTGGTAATACTCACGCATCTCATTGTGTTTGTGGTGCAGGTAATGTGTAGCGTGGAATCATGGCGATGAGGAGGAGGATGATCTAGGGTCTCGTTTGTATGATGTTGGTTATATTATTTATGTTGGAACCTTGGTTGGAGTTATGTTAGGTTGCTGGATAGATTGGATAGGAATGTTATTGTATTGATGATGTATCGTTTCTGTATTATTGGTATGTTTCCGCTGTGCATATTGGTTGTTATTGGTTTAATGAGGAATTGTGGTTTGGGTGGTTTAATTAAGTAGTATGGGATGCTTAATTATATGTTGTATTTTTTTTTAAGGAAAACGGGTCAGGTCGTTTCAATTTGGTATCAGAGCCTTTACGGTTCTAGGATGGTTAGAGCGGTTAGGAATTTAATTGGGTGAATTATTTTCCTGTTGCTTGATACATGTTGTTGTGAGATGGAAATTGATTATGAGTAGTTAGTCAATTTGTTTGAGGTATGGAGTCCTAGTATCATCCTCTTCGAGCCTTCAATGAGATTCCACAGTAAGTGATTTTGTGTGATGTTATTTGTGTAGTGTTTGTAGCTTCTGTGCGGAAGATGCGGTGGGCTATTGAAAATTGTTGGAAAGTGGTCGATCACGCCGGTATCAGGAAATACCGTTGACGGTGATTGGTGGGAGTGGATGCTTTGCAAATGAAGTTCTGTTGGATTTTTGACTCGTGTGTCGTGTGGAAAGGAAATAGCTCGGGAATTCTATAAATGGAAAGTTTCCATAAATAGAAGGTTGCTATAAATGGAAAGTTTTCATAAATAGAAGGTTACTATAAATGGAATGTTTTTAAAAATGGAAAGTTTTTATCGGAGTTAGAACTTTGCTATTTTGGAAAAGTGTATGGGAACTACCTTGAGTGTAGGGTGTTCCAGTGTGACCGGATGGTGGTCATGGTGGTATTTGGAAAGAAGTAGATGAAGGTTAGTTAGACATTGCGTTGTTTTACGTGGACCGTGGAAGTGTCGGGAAGTGCTTAGAGACGTCAAGGCTTGTTTGCTCTAGGAACGGTGGGTTCTGAACAACTCATAAGGAGATGGTGGTTCTCCTGAGGGGATGGTGGTTCTCCTGAGGGGATGGTGGTTCCCCTGTTTACCGATAGCTTGAGGGGTGGTGGGCCCTGAGAGCGACAGAGGAGATTGTGGTTCTCCTGGGAGATGGTGGTTCTCCTGAGGGGATGGTGGTCCCCTGGTACCGAGATCTCGAGGGTGACGACCTAAGAGTGAGACGGTATGGCTTGAGGACGGTTGTCCGAGAGTGAGATCGGTATGACTCAAAGGTGTTTACCTGAGAGTAGATGAGTTGGGAGCAAATGATGTCTATGGCGTGTGATTAAGCACAATGATTGAATGTGGATTTCGGGGTTGATGGTGGTTCAATCTTGGGTTTAGTGTTGACCAGTGGGGTCAGGAATTTGTTTGACCGGTGGGGTCAGAATTGTGTGGATCAGTGGGTTCCAGATTATGTAGACCAGCAGGGTCGGGATGGTGTTGACAAGTGGGGTCGGGATGGTGTTGGCCGGTGGGGTCGGAATTGAATGACTAGTGGGTTCAGGGTGGTTTGGACCAGTGGTGTCCTTGTTGCGGTAGACCGGATGGTTGGGTGGTGCGAACCATTGCGACGGTTGGTGGAAGAGTTTTGCAGATAAGCTGAGGTGTATTTAGATTCGAGGACGAATCTATTGTTAGAGGGGGAGAATTGTAATGCCCGTGTCCCGAGAAAATATGAAATATTGAAGTTTATATCGAGAATTGGAGTGGATTCGGTTTAGTTTCCGGTTGGTTTACTAAGCTGGTAGATTTATTAATTAAATCAAAGGATAGTTTAATTAAATTCTGGTTTAGGTAAATTTCGGTTTAATTTAATTAAACCCAAAAAACCCTTTTGTTAATTAGAGGACGCCTCCTTCCTCTTATTTTTGTGAATGACTGAAAGAAAAAAAGAGAAGAAGTGCTCATTCACGTGTGAGAAGAAGAGAAGGGAGACCAAACTTGATTTTGGTGTTCAAAGCAAAAGGGGGCAGAATTGTTAGGATTTGGAAGGAAACAGTTTTGACATATCAAATCGTTGTCAAAGGTAATGAAATTTGGTACGTTTATTCCGAAGTCTTTAATCGTCATTTTACTTTTTACAGAAATGGATTTGGATTTAAACTCGATTAGTTATCTGCAGTTTCGTGAGACACGTTTTCTCAGACGCGAATTGGGACCATCGGGGATTGTAACTGAGATCGTGGTCTCATCTGGTTTCTAATCGGCACGAGATTTTGTGGAAAGCTTTTTGACGTCCAGGGCTAGCTGTTCACCGGAGGGATTTAATAGTTAACGGACATTTCTGGACTGTTTCAGGCGCGTGGAGAGTCTCTCCTGGTTATATTTGTTGTTAGAATCACTTGTTAAGGTGAGTGCGTGACCATGAGCTTATCTAAGCGATTAGGTTGTATAACTTGTTTTGTGTGAAGTTGTGTAGGTGTGATGAATGTGTTATTGGATGTTCTGTTCAATGGCTGGTTTGTTATGTTTTATTTGTGGTTGTACTCTTGATTTGCTTGTGTTTATAGCTCGTATATGGGAGGATCGTCTCACTGGGTATTTCTGGTAATACTCACGCATCTCATTGTGTTTTGTGGTGCAGGTAATGTGTAGCGTGGAATCATGGCGATGAGGAGGAGGATGATCTAGGGTCTCGTTTGTGTGATGTTGGTTATATTATTTATATTGGAACCTTGGTTAGAGTTATGTTAGGTTGCTGGATAGATTGGATAGGAATGTTATTGTATTGATGATGTATCGTTTCTGTATTATTGGTATGTTTCCGCTGTGAATATTGGTTGTTATTGGTTTAATGAGGAATTGTGGTTTGGGTGGTTTAATTAAGTAGTATGGGATGCTTAATTATATGTTGTATTTTTTTATTAAGAAAAACGGGTCAGGTCGTTTCAATCATAATCATCCTGTTGAGAGGCATTTCTCCAGAAACCAATATCCAAATTTGATTACACCGACTTATATGGAAAACCCTCTGACGAGACGGGAGTTGAAGATAAATCCCAAACTTCACACGAGCGAGGGTTTTTTAAGAAAACATGATTAATAGTCTCAACCGCAGAGTCGCACATTTTACACCAAATATCACATTGGACAGCTCGGTGTATCTATTTACTTTTATAGATAGTTTTTATTTACTAAAACTAGTTACTTTATATTCTTTGTTAAATTTTATTTTATTTTAAAAATTCTAAACCCGCACATCAGACGGTCCTATATATATATAGAGAAAAATTCTTGGATTCACCCCTAGGGGTGAAAAACTCTCATTCAACCCCTCTTAATTAACCAATCAGAATACAATAATATGAGATGTCATATCATATTTAAATTAAAAAATAAAAAGACAAAACAAATTAAGGAAACAAATTATGTAGATCTTTTATTAAGGAAATTATGTCGGTTTGGGTTTACAAAAGAGTGGTTAGATTTAAATTTTATAATTAAATAAAATTATATGTCGGTCTGGGTTTACAAAAGAGTGGTTAGGGTTTAGATTTTACAATTAAACGAAATTATATGTCGGTTTGGATTTATAAAAGAGTGGTTAGGGTTTAGATTTTACAATTAAACAAAAATATATGTCGGTTTAGGTTTATAAAAGAGTGCTAATGGTTTAGATTTTACAATTAAACGAAATTATATGTCGGTTTGGGTTTACAAAAGAGTGTTTAGGGTTTAGATTTTATAATGAAACAAAATTATATGTCGGTTAGAGTTTATAAAAAAAGGTTAGGGTTTAGATGTGATAATTAAAAATTGTAATATAATATTAGAACTAGATAATAATTCGCGCTGGT
>NC_025689.1:29940955-29952276 GCF_000633955.1 Camelina sativa
ATTTTGTTATTTGTTAATATTATGTTTATGTTGTATCATTCATTTACATGTTATATAATATAGTACTATATGGTGAATTTTGATTTATATTAAACTACTAATAGGTAGGCCTGGAAACTACTACCGATACCCGTATTGGATCCATTTTTCGGTTTGTATCTGTCCCGGAAAAGGTATCTGCAGCATTAGGGTCGAGTGAAGGGTATAATAATTATATTATCCATGAATAATGATCGAGTATCGGATATTAATTTAATTTTTGAGCGTCTCGTTACCCGTCTCATTACCCGTTTTATTACCCGACTCATAAATACACGTTAATATTTTGTAGAATAATGTTACCAGCGTGAGGAAATATTTATGTAAATTTGGATTTGTTTGTTACAAAATAATAGTAGAAAATTTATTAATTCTATACATTTTATAAAATCATATATTTAATTTACTTAAGGTCATACTCTGATTTCGACCCGTAGTTGGTACTACTATTTTGGTTTGGTGCAATATCAAATTCGTTAATTATACATTCGGTAAAGCCAAAAAAATCCAACAAAACATGTATTGACCCGTGATTTGGTATTACAAATTGATGTGATCGTGTTTAGAGATCTTAATATACCAAATTTACAAATTGAAGTTATTGCTATAACATGTTGTATATTAATTTTATAGGTGAAAATTATAATTAGGTTATGTATATTATCAATATATACACTTAGTATTGTTTATATAGTGAATATTGTGTGTAAACAATTAAGTTTTAGCCAATTAAATAGTTTGTTATTATTTCCTAAGATTTATGAAACAATAAATAGAGTTTTATTATTTTGTAAACAAATCTAAACTTTTCTTTTGTTAGTTATTAGAATAATTAAAATATAATAGCATTTTCATAATATGTCATATCAGAACTGGTTAAATTTTTAACAACATAGCTTAAATACGTATATAGATATATTTTAAAAATATAAACAATGTTGTATCCTAATTTTAATATATATTTGTTATTATTAAATGATTTAGGTATGTAAATATTTAATCTTAGTTTTATAAATAAATTTAAGTTTTATAATTTCTAAATAGTTTGTTATTGTTTCCTAAGATTTCTGAAATAATAAATAGAATCTGTTTAATTATTTTATTACATAATTTCGAAATAATTTTACTATTATTTTATTAAATAATTTCGAAATTATTTTATGAATGATTTGTTGTAATCTAATAAATTAGTAATTACTATTTTTTTGGATAATAATTTTCAGGTTACAGTAAATTAATATTAAGATTCTGTTATTATATTTTGTATTAAAATATAGTGGTATTTTGTGTAATATTTTACATGGAGTAAGGTTATTTATTTAAAGGATTGCTTAAATAAGTATATAGATTAACAATTTTAAAATTGATTGATCTACATAAGTTGTTTCTTTAATTATGATTTGTTTCCTTAATTTAAATGAGGTGAATAAGAGAAGTTCACCCCTAGGGGTGAACTCAAGAATTGTCCACATATAGAACCATGCATATTATTTATTTTAAGATAAATGTAAGATATTAAATAAACATTCTTCTCCATTTAAAAAAGATATGTAACAAAGTAATTTATTTACTAATTATAAATAGTCTTTATAAAGAACTTGATCCCCAAGCTACTGAATCAAGTTTTTGATCAAAAAAATCTCGGAACATTTCATCTCCGATATTCTCGTATCCTCGGTACATTAATTACCTTATACTTTGTAACAACTTTAGGTAACCCTACCTAGGTTAGTCGGTGGTTACGTACTTGTATAAATATTAGGTACAGCCTTCTTTATTCGATATTCTCAATTCCAATCCTAAGTACCTCAACTCTCTTCCTTCTCTCGACAGACCGTCTCATCATTTCCTAAATAACCATGGCTTCTTCGTTGGTTGGTCCACCCGAGATAACAGAATCCTGTGCTCCCCTCACAAAACCCAACACACAACCCATCACAAAACCCATCACAGCTTCTGGTCCCAGCAATCAAGCTATAGTGAACGCAATGGTTTCAAACGTCAACACTCCACCGCCGACGGGACACACCGAGGATAGACCCACCACGTACCTCACCGCTCTCCTCAAAAACATCAACACTTGTCGTCCCAGCGTCGCAAAGGTCTCAAACGTCAGGAACTCAACTAAAGCCAACGTCGTCAAATCTGTTAGACCTGTTAGACCTGTTAGACCTGTTAGACCTGTTAGACCTGTTAGACATGTTAGACCTGTTAAACCTGTTAAACCACGAAAAGTAAAAAAAAAATCACCTCAGATGGGCTTTACTGAGAATGGATCCGCCACGTACCTCTCCTCAGGCAACCCCTGCCTCGACTTCTTCTTCCACGTTGTTCCCTCCATGCCTAAGGCTTCTCTGGAGAAGCGCCTACAGGAGGCCTGGGGTCACGACCCCTTAACCACTCTCAAGCTTATCTGTAACCTTCGTGGAGTCCGTGGCACTGGAAAATCTGACAAGGAAGGGTTTTACACGGCGGCGTTGTGGCTCCATAGTCGCCATCCCAAAACCCTAGCTTGTAACCTCGAGTCCATCTCCAAATTTGGATATTTTAAAGATTTCCCGGAGATTCTTTACCGGCTTCTACAAGGATCTGAAATCCGCAATATCCAGAATTGGGAATGGATCGATACGATAGAAGCAGCAGCCGGACGTAGAAGAGCTCGATTTTCTAGTCGTGGTTTTGGTCGTGGTCTCGGAAGGGGTCGCGGAAGGGGTCGCCGTGGTTTTGCATTCAGGCCGTTAGCAACGAGGCAGCAGAGGGTAGAGAACGCAGAGAGGAAGAATCAAGAGGAGAAAGCCAAAGCACGCTTGGCGCGCAAGCAAAAGAAGGTTTCAATGGGGAAGAAGGCATTTACAAGATATACTAACGATCCCGACTATAGGTTTCTTCATGAACGTGTGTCTGATCTATTCGCAAATCAACTAAGGAGAGACCTAAATTTTTTGACATCCGGCCAACCAAACAAAATTTCTCTAGCGGCTAAATGGTGTCCATCGCTTGATTCTTCGTTCGACAAAGCAACTCTTCTCTGCGAGAGTATTGCTAGGAAGGTGTTTCCCCGAGAATCATTCCCGGAATACGAAGGCGTGGAAGAAGCTCACTATGCGTACAGAGTTCGTGATCGACTACGGAAACAAGTTCTTGTTCCCCTCCGGAAGACCCTTCAACTCCCTGAAGTATACATGGCAGCGAAAGATTGGGCATCTCTCCCTTACAACCGTGTTGCATCAGTGGCGATGAAGTCGTACAAGGAGATTTTCTTGAAACACGACGCAGAGAGGTTTCAGCAATATCTTAAAGATGCGCGAACGGGGAAAACCAAGGTAGCCGCCGGTGCTGTGTTACCTCACGAGATAATAAGAGAATTAGACGGCGGAGACGGTGGACAAGTCGCTGAGTTGCAATGGAAACGAATGGTTGATGACCTTAAAACGAAAGGTTCTTTGTCCAACTGCATGGCTATTTGTGACGTTTCGGGATCTATGAGTGGTGATCCAATTGAGGTTTCAGTCGCGCTTGGTTTGCTCATCTCTGAGCTATCAGAAGAGCCATGGAGAGGAAAGCTTATAACATTCAGCGAAAACCCTGAACTGCATCTGGTGACAGGAGACGATTTGAGATCAAAAACAGAGTTTGTGAGAAACATGCAATGGGATATGAACACTGATTTTCAGAAAGTGTTTGATTTGATTCTTGAAGTGGCTGTGCAAGGGAAGCTGAAGCCGGAAGAGATGATCAAGAGGGTGTTTGTGTTCAGTGATATGGAGTTTGATCAAGCGTCGACTTCTACTTCGCCATACAATAGATGGGGATGGTCACCTCCGACTCCGAGTGATGGATGGGAAACAGATTATGAGGTAATTGTGAGCAAGTACAGAGAGAAAGGGTACGGAGATGCTGCGCCGGAGATTGTGTTTTGGAACCTGAGGCATTCGAGTTCAACGCCGGTGCTTGGAAACAAGAAAGGAGTGGCTTTAGTAAGTGGCTTCTCCAAGAATTTGATCAAAGTGTTTTTGGAACATGATGGAGAGATTGACCCTATGATGATCATCGAGGCTGTAATAGATAGAAAAGAGTATAAGTCGCTTGTTGTGGTTGATTGATAAAAAGATTTGTACTTCTTTTGTATTCCTTATTGGTTTGGTTATAAAGTTATTTTGTAGAGTTTATTTTTTATGGTTTACTCAAACCCGAACGATTCGAAACATTAAGCAAAAACGGATAATGTCAAATTACTTCATTATGCTAAATTCTTAATTGCTAAGCATAGAATCAAGTAATCAGCGAAACAACTAACCAAAAATTTTTAAAAATATAAACATGGAAAATTCTATAAATATAATTAGATGTCCTCTTGTTAATGAGTAATTTTGACATCAAACTTATATAATAAGATACATCTTATATAATATGAGAAGGTTTTTCTCAACTTTTGCTAAGAAGATGACAGTTGGCCTATTATCTATCTAACACCTGTACATTTTTGTTGTTTGGACCTAATTAACTAAATCATTTATACTTTGGACCTAATTCACTAAAAGCCCATAAAACAAAAAAAATCTCTTAACATTTCCTTCTTCCCTTCTTCAATTAGACCCTTTCTGGTTTCATCCTAGGAATAATATGATTATATGTTATTTTGACATTATAAAAATATGTTTCAATCTTATGTATGATTCACGGCAAGAACGGATTCTAAATTATGTAAACAAATTATTTATGGGTTTCAATCTTATAAATAATTCATAAGCAAGAAAGGAATCTAAATTATGTTAGATTGTAGATGTTTACGTGTTCTCAAAATTCTCTTATAAATTCATAAATTTTTGAGTCAAATTTTAATTTCTGAGTATCCATTACTGGGTTTAGTTTCTGGAATTTAATCCTATATAATCTAATGGTGGGATGTTTTATGTAAGTAATTTGATAATTGCTTACTTATTTATTCCCCATTAGATATTACCAATTTGTTTTCCATAATATTAGAATTCAATCAGTTTACCATAAAATTAAATTTGAGTCCCTAATTGCTCTCATTTTAAGAGATTTTTTCAGTCATGATTATTTAATTTCAGTCATTAGGTTCCTATGAAGAATTATATTATTTTTATATATTTTCCATATTTCAATAGATATTCTTGAATAATTTTAAATATTTTTTTGCAGGTTATCATGTTTATTGTTTGCATTAAAAATACATCAGAAAATTATAATGTGAGAATGTTTGACAAATTTACTTATTCATAAGAGTGTTTATGTATGTATTTCCTAATCTCCATGGACCGATCCGGAAATTTTGGATGACCTATGCCAATTTGTTTTTAAGAAACCATTTTCATTATCGTAAATAAAATAATAAGAATAGTAATATAAAAATTATTTTCATAAGATAGTTTCTAAGTCCATAAACCGAAATATGTTCGATTTGCTTGCTCACATTTTTTTGTCTTTTCAATGTTTTCATATTCATTTAAATATTTATACAAATTAGATATATCTACATGAAAATATATGTTTTCTTATATAAAAAACTTGAACTTATAAAAAAAATCTAATAATAACTGAACTTATAATTTTGTTTTTTTCTACATAAAAGAAAAAAAAACTTTTGGTCTAAAGTATGCTCCAAAAAATTTGATGACATAATGCTTGGCTTCATTTGCTTACCCTATGGGTTGGGCCTCGGTCCGGGCCTTGAACCATATTTTATATTTACTCTAGGGTTGTCGTATTTGTTGGTTATATTAATACTACTACATCATGAAAAAATGAACTATCATGATTTAATATGTTCAACATCATTACAAGAAATATGCGTATTTTTAGCACACAAAAAAACGCTATCATTTCGTTTCGATAGCGATTTTGTAAATGTTGTCTTTGTCGGTGCCATCTTAGAGGGTGCACATACAATAGCATTTTTTCCTTTGCTATTATTTGTATCTCTATAATAGTGCATTATTATCGCTATATTAAGATTATTAGTAGCATTTCAAATTTGCTATATTATAATTAACAGTGTATAAAGTAGACTAAAACTTCTTCTTATAAGACGATGCATATGAGTCACTCCATTGTAAATTTAGTTTGTGATGTTACTATCATATGCTTAAAAAATTATGTTGTTAAGATTGTGATGTCTTTTTATATCATAGCATGATATGAGTTGCATTTTTTTATATTAATTAATTTGACTTCTATAGTTGTGACTTTGAGTAATATATGGTAATTGTATATAAGTATCATTTTTTAGGAATCTTAGTATCAAATAGCTTTAGATTAACCATCTTAAAAATAAAAGATCAACAAATATTCTCATAACATTTTCCACTTTCACATATAATATTTTACTTCCTAAGACACTTTTTTATTATGACATTTGATATTATAATATTCTGCGGTTTTTCTTCTAAGTAGCTACGAGAAAATAAATATTTGTTTTATTCAATTGCATTTATGATAAAGCTAAAAAGACAGATCTAAAAAATCATTTCGGCGATGGAACAAAACCATTGCATTTTTATACTACACCAAAACTTAGAGTAATTTTTTATAACTTTGTTTACTTGGATTCATTTTCATTATTAAAATTTCGTAAAAACAATTTTAATTTGTATTAAAATGTATAAAGAATAAATTATATTGAGGGATGTGATTGCATTTTTTACCTCACCAAAAATTAGCTGGTAAAATATATTTATTAAGTTCATTGTTGTTTACCTAAATTTCATATTTAGATTGTATTCATGTAAGTTATTTTCCAAAAAATTTATGTTTTTGTAGATGTCAGTGGTAATATAATTTGTGCAAACGCAAGAAAAAAAATAAAAAGATGGAGAATGCTTAATATGTCTTGAAAGTCTAAAGAGAGAAAAAATCATAAACACACTACTATGTAATCAAAAATTTCTCTACATGTTGAAATACTCTAATACTACATATAAAAGGAAAATTTAAGTAACACTAAATAAAAAAAACCAAAAAATATTGAAATGATCAATATATTTTAAAAATCATTAAAATAACAATTGCTAAGTAAACAAATAAAAGAACTATAATATCTAAATTACTAAAATTCAAAAACAATGTAAGCTAAATCGTGCGTAGCAGTGAATGACTTCTAGTAATCCTATATAAAGAACTCCTTTACGGTATAAACAATTATACATAAGTGGCCAATAATTCCCACTATAACCATAACAAAATAATATTTGCCAACTTCTATATTTTTTATTCGAATTTTTAGCCTCTAATGTTTTCTCTTTGCAAAAGAAAAAAACTCACTTTTTTCGAAAGAAAGTAACAATTAACAAACACTGTTTGCTTGACACTTTGATTGACAATAAAATTTTCATTTTTATATATTTTAAGGCTAACAAAAAAGTTCCATGTATGGATGAAAAAAGAAAGTAAAAACTGTAGATCCATGTGATTAAGGACTTCCGTTCCGATTCCGAGAGGCGCAATTATATCAGATTAAAACGTAACACATCATATTCATACAAGTCATGAGAGTATTTATACGTTAACCATAAACACAAAATGCATTACCTATAAACTCAATTATGAATTGTGCATATTGATTATGGAAGTCAACCTTGCAAATTCCAAACTGAAATAAAAATACTTGTTGCACTAAATATTGACAATGAAACTAATTGGTCAAATTTGCATGTAAAGTTAGTTGCACATTGTTGAAAGCTAACAGATAACAATTGTGCAACACATGGCATCCCGCGAAAGTCATTTACGTATGTTGGAAATTTCATTCCATTTGGGACATAAGATTTCGATTCTTTTTCCTGAAAAATGAAACTAAAATATTAGTCTTATCTTGGATATAAAATTCAGTTGAGAACCGTCAGATTAGAACGAAGACTAGCGATGGCTTAAACTTTGTGCATGGCACCAGCTCCTCTGATTCTGAATAAGGTTTAAAAAATGATGATGGCTGAAACTTTGTGTGGCATGCACACATCTTCTCGGAAGATGACACAAAACGGGAGCGGATAATTAGGACGTTTCTATTGACAACCACTAGATTTACATTTTTACTTATAACGGCATTTCCTGCTTGAACTTTACAACATTAAAAGTATGAATTTTTTTTTTGAACAAACATTAAGTATGAATTATAACAAGGTTTTCATAAACATAATCATATGCTATCAGTCACAAAACCTCATATAAAACTAGTAAACAGCACACAATTTTACTTAAAATTTTAAACGTGTTGAAACGTTTACTAAGTAAATGGAAGAAAAAAAAAAGTTAACTTATTCATGTTTTATCTTTAACTTATTCATGTTTTATCTTCTTATATAATATGAGAAGGTTTTTCTCAACTTTTGCTAAGAAGATGACAGTTGGCCTATTATCTATCTAACACCTGTACATTTTTGTTGTTTGGACCTAATTAACTAAATCATTTATACTTTGGACCTAATTCACTAAAAGTCCATAAAACAAAAAAAATCTCTTAACATTTCCTTCTTCCCTTCTTCAATTAGACCCTTTCTGGTTTCATCCTAGGAATAATATGATTATATGTTATTTTGACATTATAAAAATATGTTTCAATCTTATGTATGATTCACGGCAAGAACGGATTCTAAATTATGTAAACAAATTATTTATGGGTTTCAATCTTATAAATAATTCATAAGCAAGAAAGGAATCTAAATTATGTTAGATTGTAGATGTTTACGTGTTCTCAAAATTCTCTTATAAATTCATAAATTTTTGAGTCAAATTTTAATTTCTGAGTATCCATTACTGGGTTTAGTTTCTGGAATTTAATCCTATATAATCTAATGGTGGGATGTTTTATGTAAGTAATTTGATAATTGCTTACTTATTTATTCCCCATTAGATATTACCAATTTGTTTTCCATAATATTAGAATTCAATCAGTTTACCATAAAATTAAATTTGAGTCCCTAATTGCTCTCATTTTAAGAGATTTTTTCAGTCATGATTATTTAATTTCAGTCATTAGGTTCCTATGAAGAATTATATTATTTTTATATATTTTCCATATTTCAATAGATATTCTTGAATAATTTTAAATATTTTTTTGCAGGTTATCATGTTTATTGTTTGCATTAAAAATACATCAGAAAATTATAATGTGAGAATGTTTGACAAATTTACTTATTCATAAGAGTGTTTATGTATGTATTTCCTAATCTCCATGGACCGATCCGGAAATTTTGGATGACCTATGCCAATTTGTTTTTAAGAAACCATTTTCATTATCGTAAATAAAATAATAAGAATAGTAATATAAAAATTATTTTCATAAGATAGTTTCTAAGTCCATAAACCGAAATATGTTCGATTTGCTTGCTCACATTTTTTTGTCTTTTCAATGTTTTCATATTCATTTAAATATTTATACAAATTAGATATATCTACATGAAAATATATGTTTTCTTATATAAAAAACTTGAACTTATAAAAAAAATCTAATAATAACTGAACTTATAATTTTGTTTTTTTCTACATAAAAGAAAAAAAAACTTTTGGTCTAAAGTATGCTCCAAAAAATTTGATGACATAATGCTTGGCTTCATTTGCTTACCCTATGGGTTGGGCCTCGGTCCGGGCCTTGAACCATATTTTATATTTACTCTAGGGTTGTCGTATTTGTTGGTTATATTAATACTACTACATCATGAAAAAATGAACTATCATGATTTAATATGTTCAACATCATTACAAGAAATATGCGTATTTTTAGCACACAAAAAAACGCTATCATTTCGTTTCGATAGCGATTTTGTAAATGTTGTCTTTGTCGGTGCCATCTTAGAGGGTGCACATACAATAGCATTTTTTCCTTTGCTATTATTTGTATCTCTATAATAGTGCATTATTATCGCTATATTAAGATTATTAGTAGCATTTCAAATTTGCTATATTATAATTAACAGTGTATAAAGTAGACTAAAACTTCTTCTTATAAGACGATGCATATGAGTCACTCCATTGTAAATTTAGTTTGTGATGTTACTATCATATGCTTAAAAAATTATGTTGTTAAGATTGTGATGTCTTTTTATATCATAGCATGATATGAGTTGCATTTTTTTATATTAATTAATTTGACTTCTATAGTTGTGACTTTGAGTAATATATGGTAATTGTATATAAGTATCATTTTTTAGGAATCTTAGTATCAAATAGCTTTAGATTAACCATCTTAAAAATAAAAGATCAACAAATATTCTCATAACATTTTCCACTTTCACATATAATATTTTACTTCCTAAGACACTTTTTTATTATGACATTTGATATTATAATATTCTGCGGTTTTTCTTCTAAGTAGCTACGAGAAAATAAATATTTGTTTTATTCAATTGCATTTATGATAAAGCTAAAAAGACAGATCTAAAAAATCATTTCGGCGATGGAACAAAACCATTGCATTTTTATACTACACCAAAACTTAGAGTAATTTTTTATAACTTTATTTACTTGGATTCATTTTCATTATTAAAATTTCGTAAAAAAAATTTTAATTTGTATTAGAATGTATAAAGAATAAATTATATTGAGGGATGTGATTGCATTTTTTACCTCACCAAAAATTAGCTGGTAAAATATATTTATTAAGTTCATTGTTGTTTACCTAAATTTCATATTTAGATTGTATTCATGTAAGTTATTTTCCAAAAAATTTATGTTTTTGTAGATGTCAGTGGTAATATAATTTGTGCAAACGCAAGAAAAAAAATAAAAAGATGGAGAATGCTTAATATGTCTTGAAAGTCTAAAGAGAGAAAAAATCATAAACACACTACTATGTAATCAAAAATTTCTCTACATGTTGAAATACTCTAATACTACATATAAAAGGAAAATTTAAGTAACACTAAATAAAAAAAACCAAAAAATATTGAAATGATCAATATATTTTAAAAATCATTAAAATAACAATTGCTAAGTAAACAAATAAAAGAACTATAATATTTAAATTACTAAAATTCAAAAACAATGTAAGCTAAATCGTGCGTAGCAGTGAATGACTTCTAGTAATCCTATATAAAGAACTCCTTTACGGTATAAACAATTATACATAAGTGGCCAATAATTCCCACTATAACCATAACAAAATAATATTTGCCAACTTCTATATTTTTTATTCGAATTTTTAGCCTCTAATGTTTTCTCTTTGCAAAAGAAAAAAACTCACTTTTTTCGAAAGAAAGTAACAATTAACAAACACTGTTTGCTTGACACTTTGATTGACAATAAAATTTTCATTTTTATATATT
>NC_025689.1:29957002-29957902 GCF_000633955.1 Camelina sativa
CTAAACTTATTTGAACTGGCGGATTTGCATTTATTTCCATTAAATTTTGTAAGAATTTTTTTTTTAAAGCAACATATATTGACTTTTTCCTTTTTTTTGTTTTTGTTAAATACATATTTAATGACTTTGATTTTAGAATCCATTTAAAGAAAAGTAATGAGTCATACGATAAGTGGAATTTATGTTCGTTATGATATAATCAAAATATAATTTGTATGTTCAAAAGTTGTAAGGATATTAGCTAATCAAATTACAAAGCCAGCTAATCAAATTATATAGTCACTAAATTTCAGCTATTCAGTTCTACTAAATAACCAGTTTTGGAAATTTCAAGAGAAATCACCATCAATTATGCATGAAAAGCTGCCAAATTCAGTTTCCTATATGTATTTTTTTTTTGGTAGAACAGATTCAATTTCCTATTTGATTTCCACTGTCACCATTTACATCTTATATAAAGTTCTTTCTTTTTTTCGACGACAAGAAAATTCCATGGTTTCAACCCCAAAATTTTATATTTTGACCCTAAAGAAAAAAAGAGAGAACTCAACAGAATGAATTATAAATGGAATTGTCTCCACTTGTAAAAGCGGTATCGTATATCTTGCCCTTAAAGCAAAGAACTTGTCTCTCCTTCTCCATTCACTCCTCTATTGGAACATCAACACAAAGCCCACAATTCTCTCTGCCTCTCTCTCTCTCTCTCTCGATGAAGAACCAAAAGGATCAAAACTCATCATTGCCATCTTCATCACCATCTCTAACAGCAAAGCTTCTCAATGCTCAATACCATCACTTCCTCAATCTCCTTTCGTATTCCCTTATCCTCTGTTGTGGAATAATCATTGGCATCCTTCTGCATTCATCTCTACAAGACTTCTCTTCTACGTCTTCACTCAG
>NC_025689.1:29957962-30017507 GCF_000633955.1 Camelina sativa
CAGCATCCAACGCATCTCTCAGCTCTTCGTCGTCTCCTCTCTTCCTCCTCCTCCTCCTTCTCCTCCTCCACCTTCTCCTCCTTCTGATGAGCCCGAGCACGATGGGCTTGAACACTTTATTAAGCCACCAGAGAAGCTTATGCATGACATGGAAGACGAAGAGCTTCTATGGAGAGCTTCAATGGCACCTAAGATCAAGAATTACCCTTTTCCTCGAACACCAAAGGTTGCTTTCATGTTCATGACAAAGGGTCATTTACCTCTTGCACGTCTATGGGAGAGGTTCTTTCGCGGGCATGAAGATCTTTTTAGCATCTACGTTCACTCGTATCCTTCTTATTACCAGTCCGATCCCGAAAATTCCGTCTTCCATGGCCGCCACATTCCAAGCAAGGTCAGCTTCCTACAAACTCCAATATTTGTTTTTTCTTTGTAATTTTCATTTTTTGGTGAAATTTCGTTGGAGACGAAATTAACGAAAAATATATAATTTTGTGACTATAGTAGTCCTACGAAAATATCAAAATGACCTTTTGTCCTAACAAGTAACAATATTAGAAATTAAAGAAATGCCAAAAATATACTCTGCATTTTTCTAATTTTCGAGAACTTTGTGCTCTTGTTGTAAACATGCTCTGAGTGTGGTTGAGTAATGATCAATCAAAAATCTCATACTAAAAGGAATAAAAATCATAATAATAAATGTGAAGGGGGTCAAGAGAATGTAGATTATCTTGCACAATACGGTTTGCTTTTTGCTAAATAAATTATAATACCTTTCATTTAGCAATTGTTCGTGGTCCGTCGGTGCCAGTGTTAACATAAATTATAATACAGTAAATTGCATGGTTTCATTTATTTATTTTGGTTAATTGTTGCATGGTTTTTTTCATTCGTTAACATATCGTTTTGCCGACAAGTAGTAGATGCACATACGCATGTAACCGTAATAAAAAAAAAAAAAAAACAGATGCGTCACAATTTAGGGGGTGTTATTGGATTGTGGTTTTTAAAGGAGTTTGATGTATTTAAGAATCATGTGTTATTCAATTGGGTATTTTTAAAAATCCATTAAAATCTAGTGTTATTCAATATCTACTGGATTTTGTGTGATTTTGGATTTCAACGTACTTTGCTTCTAAAATATGAACAAACACAATACCACACTTTTCTCAATCATTTCATTTTCTTCTCCTCTCTTCAGATGGATCTCTAGCCTTTGACATATTATTGTTTGATTTTTTTTCTCAATCCTTTTATATAATCACACTTATTCATCAGATATGTATTATTTTTGAGAATTTTTTTTTGTGTTCTTTAACTTTTTTTTCTGGGTTCATGATCTATAACTTTTTTTTTTGGTTTATGATATAATCACACTTTTTTTTTCTGGGTTCAATCTCTGTTTCTTCCTCCTCAAACCCTTTGTATATAATCACACTTATTCATCAGATCTGTGTTTTTTTGTATTCTTTAATTTTTTTTTTCTGGGTTCATGACATCTGGGTTCTTTAATTACACCAAAAATCTGGATTGAAAACAAATACAGTTTAATTCAAGTTTTCTATGACATGTGTAAAAGTCTGGGTGTTATTAATTTAATATAATTTTGGTGTATAACACAGTTTGTGGATATATATATATTTTTTTCTAACAATAACTTTTTTTAAAATCCATAACAATCACCAAAAATACATTATCAATGACTTTCAAATCCACCTTATATGCATTATAAAGTCCACACAAATGCATTAGACTTTTAAATCCACTAATGTCCTGGGTTAATTAAAATCTATTAAAATCCTCAATCCAATAACACCCCCTTAGTCTTTTAAAGCAAATACCTTTTATTAGTGCTTGAGTAAAAATTTAGTTGGCACAAATTTAGCCTTAATCATTTCCCTGACTTTCTCAAATTGAGATTCATCAATCTTCTCTTATGATGTAACTTTTGTTGACGACGGCAAGTTTGCCTCTTTTATGTGAACCAGAACAACAATTATAACTTCTTAATAAGGAAATATCTACGAAAGGTTGGTTAACAATTTAGACTTTTTAATCCTATTCAATCGATGGCAACTCTTTTGGTCCATTCTTACACACGGTCATTTGAATATAGTTTTATTTTAGGGATGTACACTTGTCGGATATTTAATTAGAACTTTATGGTACTCGTGTATTTGATCTTTTTTTTTTTGTCGGCCGAGTATTTGATATAGAAGTGAATATGTAATTCATTTCACTAGGCAATTTTATGGTTAATATGAAAAGTATAAATAAATTATCCAAGCATTCAAATACCCAAAAACTCGGGTCAAAGAAGAATGGTAACCGATCTTTCTTTTGTAGTCAAATTAAGTTTGTTTTCGTAATACAAAACATGGCGTCATCATATATCTATTTAAATTAACTTTGTACTTTTATGAGAATCATTGCAACGAGTAACGCTATTTTTTGGCTCTATATCATGATATGGTTTAAAATTCTACATACTCGGTTTTGAATATTATTTGCTTAAAAGTGAGTTTCTAATTTTTTTTTTATTTTTTTGATAACGCAGAGAGTGGATTGGGGATATGTGAATATGGTGGAGGCAGAACAAAGATTACTAGCAAATGCTTTATTAGACCTATCAAACGAACGATTCGTACTTCTTTCCGAATCATGCATCCCTCTTTTTAACTTCACCACCGTGTACTCTTACCTCATTAACTCAACTCAAACTCACGTTGAGTCCTACGACCAACTTGGTGGCGTTGGACGTGGCCGATACAGCCCTCTAATGCAGCCACATGTCCAGCTACACCACTGGCGCAAAGGCTCCCAATGGTTCGAGATGGACCGTGCCATGGCCCTAGAGATCATCTCGGACAGAATCTATTGGCCTCTCTTTTACAGTTATTGTCACCACGGTTGCTACGCCGACGAGCACTACATCCCTACACTCCTAAACATCAAATCGGGCTTGAACCGACGCAACTCGAAACGGACTCTCACGTGGGTCGACTGGTCGAAAGGTGGGCCTCACCCGAATCGGTTTATTAGACATGAGGTAACTGCGGAGTTCATGGAGACCCTTAGGAGTGGTGGTCAGTGTCTCTACAATGGAAAAGTGACGAATATTTGTTACTTATTTGCTCGCAAGTTCTTGCCTACTGCTCTAGACCGGTTGCTCAGGCTCTCACGTACTGTTTTATATTTCTGATTATTATTCTTTTCACATTTTTTATTTTTCATCTTAATATTCTGTAATCTTTTGATTATTCGTAAATGAGGAGTATTTTTATTTTGGGTGATATTCATCTACACTATACACATTCCATTTAACTTTTCTTTTTAATTAATTCCGTAAAATCAGCCGATAAAAACAAGCTTCAACGACTACATATGGTAGATATTTTATGTTTATTTAGTTGACTATCGTGTAACTCTATTACTATGGAGTATGGATGCTATATAGAAGGCGACAATGTTACATACTATGCAATAACATGCGCACATGCTTGCCACATAACTCTATAAAGTCATTCCTAGTTTCTATCGTCCGGAGAAATTAGTTAGAATAATGGACCGGACTTTAAGGCATCTCTAGTGGGCGTTCCCTTTCATTCAGGCCCCGGCTTTCTAGAGTAAGCACATCCTTACCTAGACTAGGGTAATGATTGGTGTCGATGATAGTTGAAAGATAGAATAGTGGAAATATATAAAATAGTGAAACGTTTTACTTGGATAATTTTTTTACACATCAAATATGAAACGATTAAAGAGTAGCTTTGTAGATTGATATTTATTTATTTATGGCTCTTTTTTAGTTATGCGCAACATTATAGCAAAAGAAAATTCTCAAAACGTTTAAATGTAAAATAATCTTCTTCTTTTTTTTTAATTCAACTCAAGAAGGGAGATTGCAACATTTCCAAAGATTACAATACTTCTAACTAGGTTTGAACCCGCGGTACACCGCGGGAAATTTTATTTTGTGTTTTCAATATATTTTCTTATTTTTTTTATTTTTAAACTTTTAAATATCAGCTGAAGTAATATAATATTTTTTTTTGATGTGTTGGTATATTTTGCACATAATAATTCGTAACTTAATTAATTCTAACATATGTTTATAAATATACGATATTTGAAATAAGTTAATAGTTTAGCGTTGGTTTAATAGTTTAAAGTTCAAATCCATCATGCTACTGACCCATCCCTCAATAGGTTTAAAAATTGTTAGCCCGTAGAAAAATCATCCTACAATTAGTATGTGTTTTTGACCAGTGGAAAATCAAAATATTTGTTTTTATTGAAATATTTAGACTCATAGTTGCATCCACCCAACATACTTTGGTTTAATTAATAGGTGATTAAGATGCGATACAACGTGGTATACCACTTTTCAGTTTAAAACATAATTTATTATTTCAATACATACTATATTCTTAGAATTAAAAGATGAGCATATGTTATGTTTTTAATATATTTGATGTCATTTACGCTCTTAATTGTAAAAACTATTATAATTGAAAAAGTAAGAATACTATATTTTCAAGTAATAAGTGATAACCAATTAAATTTATTAATTATCTAAAAATCCAATGCTTTTTGCAAAAAAAAAAAGCACAAATTACATGACCCATTTAAAAAAAAAACAGATATTTTGTTCTATTTTTCTGTGCAAATCTTTTGTTCTAAATTCGGTTCAACATAAGATCTAGATTTAAAATAAACAACATCTTTTAAAAAAAAAAAATACATGATTCGTTTACAATTTTTGGTTATATGATTTTTTACTTTATTTCAACACTTATAATATTTTTTTAGTTTAAAATTGAATCATAATACTTGTCATTTAACAATAATACTTGTAATTTAATTTGTTTATCATAATACTTGTAAGTCTAATTTTAAAGCTACTGTTTATGTTTTAATGAAGAATTTTAAAAAAGTAAAACAATTAAATATGATATAGCTACAGCCAATAACAATTGTCCTACATCGATTACACGTTATGACCATATAACTTATATGATAATTAATAAGATTAAATATAAAATATATTATATTTTGTGTTGGGGTAAAATAAAAGTTAGCCGAACAAATAGATACTTAACCAAAATAATAATAGTTTGGTTTTCACAATTAAGGATCCAATTAAACATCCATGCTAAACACGCGGATCTTAGAATCGAGTATTGGATCTTTTAATGAATTTTTGATAACTCAATTATACCCTTGTCAATTTCAATTAATCATCTCTATTAAGCATAATTGAGTGGCAATTGAAGTAAATAAAACCAACATTTTGGATATATTCAATTTTGTACTTCTCTTTTAATAGTATTAAGATTTTAGTCCCATATATGGAGGTTTTGGATAGTCTCGGATGTATTAACATGATCACGACTCCTAGAAATCCTTGAGAATAAGCGAAAACATTATAGTCTTTGAGCATCATAGTGTCTTTGTAAGACACCACATCAGTGTTTCAAGTAAAAAACTTAAAATCATATAACTATATAATAGATAAACTGTGTTCCACATGATAACTAACTTTTTCGTTCCGATTGGGTATACTCTAAGGCACGGTAGCAGTCAGAATTAACGAGAGCGTTTGAAACGGGACTATCAGAATAGCATTGAAATTTAATTTACCCCTAATCCAAAAACACTAGAGAGACTCACATAATTATCGTATTACAAACTAAAACGAAACAAACAAAAACCAAAAGCCTACTACTCTAGAAGAAATGACAAAAGTTGAGATTCTAGGCACGTGATTTACATTTTTTTGTAGTAAACAAATCTTACTACTGACTAGTAGTCCCACCGCACGTGTCCTCAGACAAACAAGGCGAGTCCACCGCAGAATTGATCCCATCATTTCCCGGCGAGGCCTCAGAGCCACCACCACGTATATCCTCTATCAACTTCACAACATGACCCATCTTCGGACGGTGATCCGCAGCAACCGCGGTGCATGCCATAGCAATCTGCAACAACCCCACCATCTCTTCCTCTATATCCTTATACCTCATCAGCTCCAAATCAAACACTTCAGCCGTCCACTCCTCCCTCACAACCGATTGGACCCATCTCGGTAAATCCACAGCCCCACCCGCACCGCCCGAGTGACAAGTTTCAACCATATTAGGACATTTTCCGGTGAGAATCTCCAAAAGAAGCACTCCAAACGAGTAAACATCAGACTTCTGAGTGTGTTTTCGGCCATCCATCAGCTCCGGTGCACGGTAGCCGTTGGATTTAGCAACGGTATGCGATGGCGCGAACATAGATAGCCCGAAATCAGAAACTCGAGCGTTGCCTGATCTGTCGAGTAGGACATTGGTGGATTTGATATCACCGTGTGTAAGCTTCGTGTTTTTACACGAACCATGGATAAAAGCTAAGCCACGTGCTGACCCAGCCGCGATCTTAAGGCGGGTGGTCCACTCCAATGGACTCCGACCCGGTCCACGGTTTCCTGTCCAACAACCCAAAGCAAACACCAACATTACAAATTTGCCACTTAACCTCAAAATATGTAATTAGTCGCTTTATTACAAGAAACAATGAATAAAGTCATACTGTATAAACAAATGGTTAGGTAAGGACAAAACACAAGAAACTAAACAAACTTGAAAAAAGTTCCCCGTAAAGATCGATTTAAATGAGACAGATCATAACTTTATTTGTCCAACTTGTCGCCCAGTGGTACTGTCTATCTATCCAAAACAGACTTAAATTCACATTATCTACATTAGTAATAACAAATATGCCTCATGAAAACGATTTTTCAACCAACAGAAACATGATATCTCATTCTCACTAACTCCAAAAAGTTTTTAACCCTACTACTATTATGACTCTTGGCGTTACACTAATGTCATTTCCTTCTATGTACCATGACTTAGGAATCACCTGTTTTGACCCGACCAAATTCACACTAACTAGTAAGAGAAAAGGAATTCAGAAAAAAACGACGACGTACCATGGAGAAGCCAGAAGAGACTACCATTAGGCATGTAATCATAGACAAGAAGCTTCTCTTCTCTAGCATAGTAATAAGCTTTTAAGCTCACAAGATTAGCATGACGAAGCCTTCCTAAAACCTCCATCTGTTGCTCAAACTCTTTTTTTCCAGCCACCGTCACCGCGTCTTTAAGCCGCTTCACAGCAACCTCATTGCCGTCTTCAAGCACGGCCTTGTACGCTGTCCCGAATCCTCCTTTACCTAACATCTCAGCCGATGCTCTGAGAAGATCTTCAAGCTCAAAACGTCTAGTTCCTTCGAAAAATACCATTTTACCCTTGTCTTGTTGATTCTGATTGTTGTTGTTGTTGTTTTGTGCTGATGTTGGGTAAGGACTTGATGAGTAGAGTATCTTCTCACCTTCAAGAACCTTAGAGTGTTTCTTCTTGTTCACTGAGTATTGTTTCCAGAAACAGTAGTAGAGAAGAAGAGAGACGAAGCTTAAGATAATGAAGTCTCCGAGGATGATAGCTACGAGTGATAAAGTACTGATTCTTGATGTGTTGCTTTTGTTGTTGTCGCCGCCGGAGTGAACTGAGGTTGGAGACGAAGGTACGGTTTCAGAGTTGTTTAAAGGTGAAGCATTTGCTCCATCGGGTCGACCCGGTTTAGTCGGGTTTGTGCATTTCGGTAATGGAGCTCCACAGAGAGATGGGTTTTGCGTAAAGACAGATTCAGGGAATTGGGACAACNATGATATCTCATTCTCACTAACTCCAAAAAGTTTTTAACCCTACTACTATTATGACTCTTGGCGTTACACTAATGTCATTTCCTTCTATGTACCATGACTTAGGAATCACCTGTTTTGACCCGACCAAATTCACACTAACTAGTAAGAGAAAAGGAATTCAGAAAAAAACGACGACGTACCATGGAGAAGCCAGAAGAGACTACCATTAGGCATGTAATCATAGACAAGAAGCTTCTCTTCTCTAGCATAGTAATAAGCTTTTAAGCTCACAAGATTAGCATGACGAAGCCTTCCTAAAACCTCCATCTGTTGCTCAAACTCTTTTTTTCCAGCCACCGTCACCGCGTCTTTAAGCCGCTTCACAGCAACCTCATTGCCGTCTTCAAGCACGGCCTTGTACGCTGTCCCGAATCCTCCTTTACCTAACATCTCAGCCGATGCTCTGAGAAGATCTTCAAGCTCAAAACGTCTAGTTCCTTCGAAAAATACCATTTTACCCTTGTCTTGTTGATTCTGATTGTTGTTGTTGTTGTTTTGTGCTGATGTTGGGTAAGGACTTGATGAGTAGAGTATCTTCTCACCTTCAAGAACCTTAGAGTGTTTCTTCTTGTTCACTGAGTATTGTTTCCAGAAACAGTAGTAGAGAAGAAGAGAGACGAAGCTTAAGATAATGAAGTCTCCGAGGATGATAGCTACGAGTGATAAAGTACTGATTCTTGATGTGTTGCTTTTGTTGTTGTCGCCGCCGGAGTGAACTGAGGTTGGAGACGAAGGTACGGTTTCAGAGTTGTTTAAAGGTGAAGCATTTGCTCCATCGGGTCGACCCGGTTTAGTCGGGTTTGTGCATTTCGGTAATGGAGCTCCACAGAGAGATGGGTTTTGCGTAAAGACAGATTCAGGGAATTGGGACAACGAGTTTGGTATCTGACCGTTGAAGTTGTTGCCGGAGACGTTGAAGTCTTGTAAATCGGAGAGGATGATGTTCGGTATTTGACCGGAGAACCGGTTTGATTCTAACCGGAGAGTGAGGAGATGGGTTAACTCGGTTAAATCCGGTGGAATCTGGCCGGAGAAGTTGTTGAAAGAGAGATCAAGACGGTAGAGACGAGTGAGTGAAGTGACTGAAGTTGGGAAGTCACCGGAGAAGTGGTTGTGTGATAAAAAGAGACGCTTTAAAGCTGTGAGGTTAGAGAGGTTTGGGATTGGACCAGAGAGGTTGTTACGTTTGAGACTGAGTACTCTGAGTGAAGTGAGTGATGTGAGTGGCGAGATTGACCCGGTGAGTTCGATGTCTTCGAGGATGAGACGTGTGACTCGGTTGCGGTCGCAGGTGACTCCGGTCCATTGGCATGGGTTCGTTGTTGTTGTGTTCCATGAGTTGAGTTTTCCGGTGGAATCAGCGGTGAGTTTGAAGTTTAAGAGAGCTTCCGAATCTGAGCTTGAAGAAGAAGAAGAAGAAGAGGAGATGATACAGAGATGGAGAAGAAGAAGAAGAGAGAGAAGCAAACGCTTATTGAAGAGAGAGCTTTTGGCCATTGTTGTGCTCTGCAGAGAGAGAATAGAAACGAGCGTTGAGGACTTCAAGACAGAACACAACAACAATGGGGGAAAGTGGTATAGGTTCGTCATTAACGCAAACAGTAACGTAAACTTGAGGTAAAATGACTAATGTACCCTTATCTGATATTTACTGTATCTGATGAAACGTGGACCGTACGATTCTGCTTCAGATTTTGACAATATAGAGTCAAAAGGGTTTTGATTTTCCCCGTAACGGTAAAGTAATAAATTGGTTGGTTTTGCTCACACGCGTGAGTATGATTCTCACGTGTTAAAACTTAAACTCTCTTCCATGTGAAGAAGATTAATGCTATCATAATTACTTTCTAAAACCAAGAATTAAATTCTCTGTCAATCAAATCTTACAAATTCCCAAAAACTCAGTTCTTTATTGTAGATATATACTCCCTCTGTATCAGAATACTTGATGTTCTAGTATTTTTTCTTGTATCACAAAGGATGATTTTCTGTATACCTTTATCAATTAATATTAAGAAATTGCAAATTTCAATAATCATTAAATGAGAATTTAAAAGTTTGATGAAATACTATTGGTTAATAATTATAAAAATATGTTATTATAAATAAATAATACATTTATTACTAGACATTAAATGTTTTTCTTAATTCATGTAAAAATTCTAGAACATCAACTATTTTGATACAGAGGAAGTATTTTTTTGCTTTATTAGGGACAATCTGGTAAATAAAGAGAAAGGTGTGGGGCTTTCCTTTATTTGATTGTTGATTTATCGGTGCAGAAGCTGAGTGAGCTTTTTTCGACTTTTTTCATAATAAAATCAGAAGAAGCTGAGCTTTTTCTGCTTTCAACAATGTATTTGCTTGTTTCATGCAAAAAATGTTCCCCATTCAAACATAAATCACAACCTTACAAACTCCATTACTGTCAAGTTTAATGTTTATATTCAATTTAGTAAATGACTTCTTTTTTTGTTTGTTCACTAATAAATGACTAAATGTAGAATGAGTATGTAAAGTCCCATGATTTCATGAAAATTAATTATTTCAATATATAATGAACATATATGTAAAGTCCCATGATTCCGTGACAAAACTTTTAATTTATTTCAAAATACGTTTTGGAAAGAAAGAAAAGGAAAAAAAAAAACAAAGCAATTGGAATAATCTTTTGGCTTTTTTCTTTCCAAAAACATAAGTTGATTGAGTAATAAGTAAAGAGAAATAAAATATGCCAAAAAGAGAACAACATAGAGCGTAATGCTTTGAAGGTAGATAGTGTCCTACTACAAGTATATTTGAATCATACCAATCTCGTGTCTTCCTAGGCTCCACATTACGCATTGATGGACGAAACCGAAAACATTTAGGGGGTGTATTCAACTTGACATTTTATAATGTCAAGTGATTTGTGTGAAACTTACAAATACTATGTTATTCAATCATGTATTTTAAAAAGTCTATTAAAATTCATTGTTTTATTGAACTGATGATTTAAAATCTACTTTAAAATCCACTGTTATTCAAAATAGTTCGTGGATTTAAATTTTAATAATTTTTGAGATTCTGGAGGATTTAGATGGGATTTGTTTAGTTAAAAATAGAGAAATCCAAATCTCATGGTTTATGTGGGATTTGAAAGAATTTTATAATAAATCATATCAACTTCCCTAAAATCATTCAAAATTTCAAATTTTCTAAATCCCATCAAACTTTCTAAAATCATGGTTTCAATACACTCCCTAAGATCCGTTTTGGTATTTTTGGACCAAACAATCTGAAATAGTTTGAACTAAATCCAAATTTCTACTTTCTTAAAGAATAAGTAAAGAGAAGAGAGACATAGAGCTTTTGTGTATCCAAACTTTTTCATATAGATTTGTTTTGTTTTCAAGTATGAACACAAGCTTCTCACATAGTATACCAATCAATCCAACTCACTATATATTCCATAACGAACCCGATTCAACAGATCCATAAAAGAATCAGGTCTACTCAAATTTTTTATTATTCGAATGAAGTGTAATAAAAAGAACCAAAGAAGAAAGAATTATAATGAACGAATAGAGTCCTGTGTTTGTGTGTGTGTGAGGTTCACTCTTAGATGACTTTAACTCCACTTGGTCGTTTCCCTTCCATCGCATCCTTTTTGTCACGACAGTCTGTGCATAAGAACGGTCCTTGCCACGGTTTTAGACTAGTCGAAAAGATCGAACCCGCGTGGACTGATATCCCCTCACTTGGAGCCAAGTCTAGTTGGCATATCGCACACGTGAATATACCTCCTCCTGTTGTTGATTCCTTAGAAAAATCACCTGATCCTAACCTGCAAGAAATAACAACATAAAAATCTGTTAGATAGGTCACAAAAGGCAACAACTTAATAAGAGGGAGAAAAAGAAGTGACCTTTCATCGAGCATTGCAGAGCCTTCTTCGAAGAGCTCTTCCACTATACCAACACTAGAGAGTTTCTTGGAGAGTTTGTTAGATGAGTTTGATTTCTTTCTGAAGAGCAATGATTTAAAGAAGTTGTTGTGTTTCTTAGGAGGAGAAGGCGGTGGTTCTTGGAAGTTCTCGGGTGGGATTATGTCGACTACAACGCATGTTGTGTCATCCTTAAGTCCCCTTCTTCTCAATGCTTCCTGTAACAACAAACCTCAAGACTATTTAGTTCACTTCTTTACAAGCAAAGGTTGGGTTGGGTTAAGCATATTCAAATTACCTTAACTACTTGTCTAGCAGCAAGTTCAGCGGATAAGCCACGGCAAGTTTTAGCAGCGGCTTCTGAGGAGAGAGCGTCCCATATGCCATCTGACGCAATGATAAGCCTTCCGCCAAGATTTGATAGCTTCATTATGTACATATACCAATTGTGAAGAACAGTGTGAGAGTTTGTTTGTAAATGACGAAACAAATTTGTAAAGGAAACGTCAAAGATATATAAATATACCTTCACTTGCTTTACAAAGGGAACTGGAACTATGAACTCCCCAACATCCATATCTCCAATAGACCTTGAAAGGCAAAGACCACCAGGCCAACACCGTAGAGGACCAATCTGTAGAATTCAATAGTTTTTTTTTTACAAGGCTCACAACTCAAAACGTAAGCCACTTAATGGGAAAACAGAACACAACACACCTCAACGCCTCCAACAATGCTTAGCCTGCCAACTTCTCCACCACTAGCAGTAACCCTTTCCCTCCTGAATCATGACAAAAGGGTTTAGATTAAGATTGTGCTTTACGATCCCAAAAACAAAAAAAAACTTAGAAAGATTCCTCATTATAGGTACATACTCTTCTGTATTATCTTCAAGCCTATGATCCACAGTAAGGTTGGAAACTGAACCACCCTTAGTATCTAAGATGCAACGAGAGTCCCCAACACATGCAACAGTCACAGTCCATCCATCGACTATCACAAATGTAGCTGTTGTTCCAGAAGTTTCTCCTAATATCAAAGAGAGGTATAAACTACACATCAGCCACAAGCAAAGATAAATCAAAAGTGTAAGTGATGATTTCTAGAGGAACGAACATACCTCTGCTCTGAAACTCTTTATCAGTCTTCACGAATCCAGAAACTAATGCACGGGGTAAAGCATGAAGCCACTCATCACGGCTAAGTCCACTAGGAAGAGCACTAATAACATGGTCCAACAGATTCTCCCTTGTAAAAACCGCTGCTGCTTTACCATTGTGCCCATCAAATACCTAACAGTACAAAAAACACAAAACTATAAGACAGTCAAACACATAAACAAAACGTCATGAACAAGGTAGATGCATCAGTAGCATAACAAAGTCATCTAGGTGAACATTTCTACTGTCCTAACCACTCAAGAATTACTCAAATCCAGAAGTCTAATTGCAAAAAGAAGTAACATATCAAGTAAGCTATTAAGAATCAGTGTATCCAAAGGTATAATACCGCAAAGACAGAGAAAGCAGTTGAAGAATTGGAAGGAACTCGAAGACTATCAGTTTTGATCAAGACATAATCTTCTCCTTTCCTAGATTGAGCAGCTTGACCAAATCTCACAATCGGTTTCTCCATCTTAGCAGCTTTCGTCTCTCTACTAATCAAAGCAGCAAGAGGCACAAGCTTCCCATCATTATCATCATGATGATGATTATGATTACGTCTCTTTCCTTCTCTAGACGCCATCACAAGACCCTTCACGCTCTCAAAAGCTTACAACCCTTTACTAAACACAATCTTTCTGACCCAAGAAGTCATGAATTTGTAGCCAAGCAATCCAATTTCACTTCAAGATACAAACTTTACCTGCAAATAACATTGAAGAAGAACAAATCTGAATCACTTTAGTAAAAAAGGAAGTAGCTTTCTTTAAACTACTCCAGGAGAAGAGAAACTAACTCTGTTTCGACAGCAACAAGTACAGATCTGAATGAGGCCAACACAGAGAAAAGGGTAAAGAGAAGGGAAGAAGAAAGTATTAAAGAAACCACAAAGTCAGAAGTAAAGGTCGACACGGAAGAAGAAGAAAGAAACGCGTAATGGTGACTAGAAATGAACTGTAAAATCAAAACCAATCATCCAAATCCACAAGGAAAGAGAAAAAAGATATGTATTTTTTCTAAGGACAAGAAAAAGGAGAACTTTAAGGAGAATCTGAATAATAAGAAAAATACCCAGAATTATTATAGGTAAGGTTGCAAACAAGAATCCAGAGCAAAAAGATTGCGACTTTTAATGAGTAGTAGTAGTAGAAGAAGCAGAGGAGAAGAAGAACACAAGGCGGTTTCTTAACATCTTCCTTTGTACCAAACAGGAAACCAAGTTTGGTTTTTTTCTTACAAGGACAAAATTGGATTAGATTAAGAGAGAAAAAAAAAAAAACATGATATGTTTGTTTAAGTACTTTGTGCCGGTGAGAAAATGGTTAACGCTTGACCAAATGTGAGAAAGCTAGCTGTCATTAAAAAAAACCCCACATTCGGCTATGATTGGTGTGACATAGATTCTTATTAGTAATTCATTTTTAAAGTTTTTCCCATTTTAAACTAGTCCATATTTGTTTGCTGCTCCCTAATCTTTTTGGTTCAAAGTTCAGTGTTTACAATATAAGGATTTATGTATTTTATCTTTTGCCAATACTTAATATTATGAATCAATAATGTAAAATCATATTCAAAAGTCAACAGTTTTTCTTTTCTTTTTCTAAAGTATAATATGACATCTAATTTAGTACTTAACTAGGATTTCACCCGCAGTATACCGCGGGACTAAATTATAAATTATTGTATTTTAAATAATAACTTTTAATTTATTTAGTTTTCAAATTTTTAATTAATTAACTTTTTATTTAATTAATTTAGAAATTTTTTCTTTTCTTACGTTTTATAAGTTTATAACCTAATTACATTAAATTTGTTATTAGATAGAATATAAAATTCTAAATTTGTTTTGTTTTCTAGAATTAAAAAGAGGTATATGTCTGTCTATACAGTATGTTAGTGTATATTTCTATGTGTATTTAATTTTTTTTTGGAATATTAAGAATGTGTTATAGTATGTGTAATATTTTGTAGTTCATATACTAAATAATTTATAAGTTAATTTTCAAAACTATGATTACAAATCTATAGTATATATGAGATAAACTAATAGTTTAGTGTTGGTTCTATATTCCAAACCCACCATACTAGACGGGAAACCCGTGAAAATTCATCATATGAAACCCGTGAAAGTAAAAATTATTTTTAAATACGTAATATAAAATAAAAATAAATCTGTGAGCAAGCAATATCTTTTATATTTTATTATTATTCTTTAAATAAGATATCAAATTGAATGGTAAATATGTTTGTTACCTTTTAAAATCATACCGTTAGTTTTTTTGAATGATATATTTTATATTTGATTTTGAACATATATTTTAGGGGGAAATCAATGCGTTGAGATCAAAAATCTCGGCCACAAATCCTCCTCCAAGATCGAAAATTAATTTGTTTCTTGGTTAGGCCGATTGTTTAGGAAATTTGTGTATGGAGAAAATATTGTTTTGTAAAATTAGAAAATTAATATTAATTAAATCAATTATAAATTTAATACTTAATGTTAAAGGGAGTAGTTCCAATTGTTTTGAAAATTTATTTAGGATGGGAAATCTTGTTTTCAAAAATAGAAACTTAATATTAGTTAATAAAATGAAAAATAAATTAATAATTAATGCCAATGGCAGTCTTGTAAATAGGTGACAACTTCAGGATTTATTTGCTAAATGTACTTAGGAAAATGTATATATAGATTCATGTGAAAAGAGTCTAAATGACATTTATAATATAACAAAAAAAAATTTTTATCATGTAGATGAAAGATAACATAAGAAGTTTGAATATTCTGAATCCACAAAATTTCATTTATGCAAATTATTTGCAGTTGGTAATCATAGTCGAATTGGAGTGCTTATTTCGCTGAGTAAAATAATTATTTGGTTTTGCATCAAAATATACGTTTGAAAAACAATATCGACTATGATTACAAATTTTAGTTTATAAATTAAGAACAAAAAATTGGCAAAAGAAAGAAAAGAAAAAACAATCTTTATAATCTGTTTTTAATTATTTGTATTGTTGAATTCAGTTAAACGACAACGTTCTCACGGCATTGGGCGCAGTTTTAAAGGACTAGTGTAAATTTAGTCGCTGACAACAAAATTTTAGGAGCGGTAAGAGTTGTTACACATTCTTCTTGGGATGTCAAATGTGTCATGTGTCATGTGTCATGTGATGATGTGATCCTCGGCGTCATCGCAAACGAAAAAGGAGACTTTCGTCTACGTCAGAATTAAGTGATCAGGTGTTTCCTTGTTCGAACGCCTAAAAATCTTACGCTAGAGACCAGAATTAAAAAAAAACTTACCTTTGGCTTTAAGCCTTGAACAGAGAAGGGTCAATGTCCAGTAAGACGAGAAAAAGTTACTTATGAACATGGTGCTGGAGCTTCCACAGGACCACACATCTATTGCAATTAATATCCACTTTGTGTTGTCAATTTTCATGACATGATCAATGGTACGTTTTGTTCCTCATCATAAGCTTTGTTTTTTTGTTGCTTCCGTGTACCTTCTTACTGGATAAGTCTCTCATCTCATCCCTCCTGTGTTTTTTTCTCACCTTAGAATTGTCTGTATTTTGGATTCCGAGGGCTGTACATGTCAGTATTTCCAATGAAGCTGAACACTCAAGATCACTTCCCTTCCTCTGTTTCCTCTGCTTTCTCCATCTCACTTCTTGATCATCAGTTACACAGTTCTCTTATGTAAACATTTCAGGTTATTAGGTCCATGCTTCAAGACCAAGGACAAGAAAGAAACTTTTGCCACTAACACCTACTGAGGAGAACACCGTCTTTATTACATTTACAAGCTATGAGATAATGCATAGTTTCTCTACAAGTAGTCTCCCCAACGAATAAAAATAGGGAGTTTACTTAACCGTGAAGAAGAACACAAAGACTTGGGTTTGAGAAACTCAAATCAGTAAAATCACTAGGTCACCAATCCCATTTGGAAGCAAATAGATAACAAAGGCTTAACCTTTCTCGTTCTTGATGATGAGAAGATGTGAAATTTTGTTCATCTTTATTAGGAATTCAAACATAAAGATAGAGAAGAAACATATCTATTCATTCATATAGGAAACTAATGGTTTCCAAAGTCACATAAGAAAAGAGAAGAAAATTTGTTACATTACTCCGGAATGGTACCAAGCTTAGGTCGCCAAGCTCGCTGAAGAAGCCGCTTGCTGAATCCGAACCAAGCAGGTGTTGTGTCGGTGGACTCACATTGTAAACTAGCAGCTGCATTCAATCTAGCTGCCATGGCTGCAAGAACTTCTTCTTTTGTTTTCCCTTTCCGTCTCTCCTCTAACTCCACTTCTTCTTCTTCTTCTTTCTCTCCAGAAGACGAAGAGACGAATAGGTCTTTAAGTTTGCGTCCAGCTACATCCTTGTGGTTATGATGGATCAACGGCTGCTGCTCTCGGCGGCTCGGTGATGCAAGACTCAAAAGAATCTTTAAGGTTGTCTTCTTACGTCGAAGCTGTACCAAAGGACTTGTCCTCGGACTCGGGCTTCGTGTAGGGCTTTGTGCCGCCACTCCGCACTGTGTCCCCAAGAATTTTTGCAACGTAGCCATGGGATTTGGAAATGTGGTGGAAACTTTGCTTTCAAGTGAGGTTCATATAAATAAAAGGATCTTGGCAACATTAATAAAGAATGAAAAAAAAAAAAAACTTTGCCCTTTTGATTCTTTTGAAGCAAGTCTTTGTCTCGAAAGTGTGTGCTTTGAATTGGAATTTTTGTGGACCGTCAGGACACAGTTTCCAATGAGAATTCTAAAATTGTGTCATTATTGATGAGATTTTGAAAAAGATAAAGTGTTTGTTTATTCGATTCCTTTTGCTTTTTCTCATGTTGTTTTTGCTCTTTTACTTTTTTTTTTTTTTTTCATCAATGTGATTGTGCATGAATCATTTGCTATTGGTTTTTATTTTTACCCCTTTTTTTGAATGAATTGAGAAAGAAATAGTGTGAGAGTTGATGAGACTTGAGAGACAGGTGTTTTTTTGGTCATAGATTTTTATTAGAATTCTTGTCGTGTACATTACTGTGTTTAGAATGAGACAGTACTGTTAGTCTTAGTGGAGATTTGAAGGGGAAAAAAGTAAGTTTGAGGAAAATGGGAATTTTGGAGATTTGATGGTCAAGAAAAGAATGAATTATTATTGTAATAGAAACTTTGGAATATTGGTGAGTGGTGACAACAAGTCTAAGAAGAAAATAAAAAGAAAAAAATTATTCTATATAACAAAATAAATGCACTTCTGCTAAAAAAACAGATTATGATTTTAAGGGTTTGTTTCTTGTGGTGATATATATCCACTAAAAGAAAATAATGTTAAGAGTATACAAAAAAAAAGATGTTGATGAAACAGACACCCAAAATATTAAGAGAATAATGTTGTACTTGGTCGTGGATAGTTTGTTTGTGCAGCTGATTATAATCGTGTTTGACCTTATTGGGATCGTTGTCTTTCTGTTTTTGTGTTATCGTTGTTGTGTGTCGGTGCTGCGGTGGTCTCTGCAAGGTTGGCTTTGAAGATTCTATAAACGAAGTGGTAAATCAAGAGAAGTATATATGTTTGTTTAAAGGAGTGTGCTTAAGTTACTTGTTTGCTGATTTGTTCTACTAGATTTGTTGAGAAAAATGAACTTAACAAACTTGAGTGTCTATTTGTTTTAAATTTATCTTGCCGCATCCAGTTATTTTCTTTCATTTTGGTATAAGTGCATATTCTCGATAGACGACNGCGTTTTGGTCAATTCTTCCTCCTCCATTTCTTTTTTTGGGGTTTTCTACATTTTTGTCAGCTTATGATAATGACAATTTTAAAGTATCTGGTTTAAACCATTTTGGTTCTCTCTGGTTTTAGGAAATTCACGTGCGTGTAGCAAATGCTGTAGAAATTTGCAAGAGAGATATCACTAGAGAAGTATAACGTTTGTGTGATTATAACAACGAGAGAGAAACACTCTAAAGCTTTAAAACTATAAGGCAATGTTTGTTTTGAAGTAAAAGAAATACATCAAAAGCAAAAATGGAGACGAAACCCAGAAATTTTCTTTATCCAGGTCAAAAAAACATAAACAAATTTTATTTTTCTTAATACAAAATATAAAACATCCTACAACATCCAAAAGTGTTTAACCAAAATTTTACACATGATTATGCAAGAAAATGATTTCAAATTTATAATTACAAATTGTTCATCTTTTAAAAATCATAAACTGTAATACAATTCTAAGTATTATCATAACTTTAATAAAATCTCATTAATATAATTCTTAAAACAAAGTATAATTTGTCACAAAAATATAAACTTTCTCGACTTTGAAGAGTCACAGTTACGGACTTACTCTGTGTGAAAATAAAAATAAAAACTAAAAAGCCACATATAAGTGATGATTTCTTCTTCTTAATTCAATTCAGCGGTTAATAATTTAATACTAAGATTAAAAAATTATGCCAACTTTGTTTCTAATTTAAAAGGAATATAAAATCTTCTTCTTTCCTTATGGACTAATGAATTTTTGATGTCACAATAAAATTAAGGGAGGTCAAATTACTAAAATATTATGTTACTAAACAAAATTGGCTGGATACAAATACACAAAACTCATGATCTCAAGGAAAATTTTAAAATTTGGGGAGATCAGCTGACCTGCTTTTGATACACATAGGTCCGCCGTTGATTACAACTAGGCATATAGAATCAGTGATTAAACAAGGATTTACGTTCCATTAGAAGAAGCTCACAATCTTGATAAGATATACTATTTGATGAGCTGTTGGAGTTCACTAGGCTTTTGAGATGAATAGTTATATAAAGAATAAAAAAATGTAGATGGTTAGCTTAGCTTAATATCTGATGCCACCATCCATATACAAAGGGCCCTTAGTGTTGAATTGTTGATATAGGCCAGGCTTAGTTCGAGTTGGTCTTTTCGAACAGTATACTTTGTATAGGCTATTTTTCAGACTATTGATGTGTCTGTTTACGTTTGGTTGGGGGAGTCAATTTTTGGGCTACAAATTGGATCGTTGAAGTTAAAGCCTCCTTTTGAACCTGATGGCCCAAATCTTAAACTTTTCCCGGTTGTCAAATCAGCTTTCATTAAAACCATTCGTTCATTAATCTATCTGTTCGACTGTTCCTATCCAAATCATATAATCATTTTACATATTCTAAGAGATAAATATTCTAATAGGTGACTACTTGCACTTTCTTTCACTGTCCAACAAGCTTCCTAACTTAACTTTTTCCTTTTTTATGCATGATAATCACAATCACCATCAGCACATCATTGTGATAACATCATCACCATTTTGTAGGAGATTTCTTTTTTCCCAATAAATATATAAAGTAAATCTTAAACACATTTTTATCTTTGGCATACGTATTAACATGAATTTTTGTTTGATAAGTAATTCATTATATTCACATATACAGAAAACGATCTACTAAGTACTACTTAAAAACTCATCAATTGTCAAATTAATTAAGAGTTGGTTTAGGATTGTTTTCTATTTCAAAACAAGTCTGGTTATGGATTTTAAATGTAAATGTTAGCATATACAATACATAATCATTGTTAAATAGTTGTTGATGAAATGAAACTTCTTAACGGTCAAAATACATATTGCACTAAAATCTTGCAAAATCCGAGAAAAGCCAAATTTCACCAAGAAACCAAAACAAGTTAGATTTGCTTCTTAACGGTCAAAAAATCAAAAACGTAACCGGATTGATAAGCTTTCTATTTCTTAGTAGGATTCAATCTGATTGTGCCTTGTCATAGACGTAATCGTGGCGTGCATCTAACCAGAAAAACGTTTATTGTGATTTAGACCAAATCTAACTCCAGGTAATTCTGGTGGGAATCTATAGCCTATTAACGCATTTATTGTTCCTTTTTTTTTGTTCTTTAAGGAGTCTACAACACGTGGCACCAAGTCTGTGGTGAACATGTCATTGTTCCTAACATTGCAAATTGTCACAACTCACAAATGAGTTTCTTCTAGCACCTTTGCCTTTTCTGTGTTATTTAAGAATTAATTCATGAATACACAAACTATTTTTTCCAAAAAATTATACTTGTCTGTCCCAAAACTCACGAAAAATACTAAGGTTCACCACTAGAGGTGAACCTTTATATTCACCTCCTCCTCTCTCAATTAATCAGAATTAACTATCTAATATTTTATTTAAAAAATAAATCAAAATTAAATTAAAAAGCAAAATAAATTAAGGAAACAAATTATGTATACTTTTATTTAAAGAAAGTTAAATATTGCTATTGTCCAAAACTCACATCCAAATATGTAAACTTGACCAATATTTAAAGAGAAAATCCACTATATAAATCATAGTCAAAATATTTTATTTGTAAAGTTTTTATTTTAAGTATACAAAAAAAGATTCATGAAATTATTAGAAAAATTCCTTTTAAATAAATAAGAAAATAAATGTGAATCTAGAAAAAGTTATATATTATGAGTTGTCAAATTGATTGTAAACTGGCTATGAGTTGTCTATATATATTGTATTATTCTTAAACAAAAACAAAAACAGAAAAATAAACAATCTTTTTCTCATCAATGATCCGCTTCACAAAGTAACCACCAACAAAATTATTATGGACGCCTCAAATCCAAACCTTATTTCAATAATTGCGAACAAAATATTGTGGTAGGTGGTTCAAACCACTCACAAATATTTACGATGAATTGATGATAATAACACCCAAAACAAAACAAAAAACAAAAACAATTATTTACTATTTTACTTTAATAAAAAAAAACAATTTATTTATTGTGGTCGTGAGATAGTTACAGACACAGAGAATACATCTGTCAGAAAGCTGACTCATTTCTAATCTTATCTCTCTTTTTTATCCTACGTGTTGCCATAAAACTCTCATCTTCACCCACTAGATCTCCGACACGTCTGTAGTTTAACTCTTCACTTTGGTCTTTTTAAAGGCTTTAAGCAAAGCCTCTGCATCCTAATCTCTCTCTTCTCTCTCTTTCGCAAAACTCTATTTTTATTTTTCTTTTATCTCTTGTAACAAAAAAAAAAAAACACAACCCTATAATGGAGGTGCCGGTGATAAATAGAATAAGAGATTTCGAAGTTGGTATAAACTCGATTAACGATCCTTCGTTTCTTTCTCGATCTGTTGCTGTTTCCGGAATCGGAAAGCTACACCAAGCTTACGGGTTTTGGAAATGGGGAGCTTTGATTATAGCGTTTCTAGCTTATTTCACCAACTTTGTTAGTAAACTCAACAGTTTAGTTGTTAGGTTAAGAAAAAATATAGATGTCTCTGTCTCTTCACCAACGCTTTTTGATGATTACGATAGCGATTCCGATGTTTCTTGTTCGTCTACGGTGTCCTCGGATGATGATGAAGAAGAAGAAGAAGATGAAGACGACGAAGAAGATGAGGATGTTGACTCGATCTTTAGCCGGGTCAACGGAGGTTTCCGCGTGAGAGGATCTGATTATTATAACGACGTTGATGGTGGTGAACGCACGTGGATGCGGCAAAGGTGTAGTGGTAGTTTTGGAGATTTGTTCTCGTGGCCTGATCTTGGTGGGATTGGTTCGAGTGGTGTTGTGAAGCTTTGGGATCATTTAGATATCGACGGTGGTGATGATGATGATGATGATGATCACGAGAATGTTGTGGCTACGTTTCTCAAGAATTGTAGCTTTACCTCGTCGCAAGTTTTTCTTGCGGCGGAGAAGAACGGTGTCGACGCCGTTAAAGTGAAGGCGTGTGATCCACGCGCCGGTTTTAAGATGCCGGCGTTGCTTGCGGAGTGGAGGCAGCCGGGGAGGTTGTTAGGGAATATTATCGGGGTTGACGCCGGCGGAGTGGAGAAAGTTTACGTCAGGGATGATGTTAGCGGTGAGATCGCCGTCGGAGATTTGAGGAAGTTTAACGGCGTGTTGACGGAGTGTGAGGCTGAGACATGGTGGGACGCGGACGTCATTATCTCGGGCTGATGGATTCGGTTGACGAGAAAAGGATGCGATTAAAATAAGATTTAAAGTGGTGGGACGGTTTTGTCTTAAAAAGTTTGAAAGATTCAAATGCAAAAGTGTTAAACGAGAAACGATTGCAACATTTTGTAAATAACTTTGTCTGTTTGCTTTCCTCTTGGAATTTTTTATCTTAAAAATTTCTAAGTTCGATTGAATGAATGATTAAACATCAGCCTCAAGATTCGTGTGTGTTTTGGTCGGTTTCTAGTTCACTTGTTCTCTGGCTCTATGCGTTGCCACTAGCCAATGTGGCCGGTTGCGAGTTTTGATGTGATGAGATTAGAATAAGACATAAAGTCAGAAACCACAAAGAGAGAAAAAAACAAAAGGTATAGTACAAATAAAATAAATTTTTAAAAGATAATCTCAATCAGAAGATACTAAGTTTTTAGTTTATTGCATGTGTTAATTTATAAATTTAATAATAAACTTTTAAAATGAAAATAGATGTTTTAGAGATATTATGAGAGGGAAGTGTGACAAATGTGTATTAGTTATGGAAAAAAATTCATAGCTAGTCAACAAAAATAATTAACTTATTTTTTTTTCACTTATGTCTTGGTAGGAGGTGTATCAATATCATTTAGTTATACTTAACTTTTTATTTAAATATTTGTCAAACTTTATCTGAGAAAATCTTGTGAATGTACTGAAGTTCTCAAATCGTAGTTAACAGAGCACAATATCAATGATGGAATGAAAGGCGCTATTTTTATCATCATAAGTGGAAGGTTCTTGGTGGAGATATTGTCACAAGAGAGATATCATATCAAAAGGGTTCTTTCGGACAAAAATCTTATGACTCAGTCGATCAAAACTATACCTACGGTGGTCGGTCGATTAACCCAATTGGATGAGTTTTTCTTTTGCTAAACTCATTTTGCTGTCAATTAAATGCGCGGAACAATCAAACTTTAGCCAACATATAATTTACAAATGTGTTTCATAAGGTCAACTGGATTAACTTATTAGAAACTTTTCAAAAAAAGGCACTATTACTTTTATGTGGTTATGAACTTTTAATACATCACTCTTTGTAGACTTTTATTTTCTTCCTATGGAGACAGAAACGTGTTGATCTAAATACATTAGGCGAATGAAAACAGTTTATGTGCGCGAGACTTTGACCGCATTGGATTGAACAGTTCTTTTATTTTGGAAGTCACGTCTCTTTTATTCGTGTGGTTCACATTTTCACGCAAACAACTCTTTCTTCAAACATTTAACAAGATAGGCTTTAGTTTTACATTTTAGTTACACCTGATTGCTTTTTAAACTATGAAAGAAAACTCTCGAATGTTTAGTGTTCCATGGAAGTAATGATATATTAGTAGTTGTTACGATAGTATTAATTTATGTTTACAACAGTGAAACCTCTAGAAAAAAGACACTACACACATTAAAAGTTTTTGACAATAATATTTTAGAATACACATTAATGTTAAACCAGTTAGGTGCAATTGTTTGACCAAATATTAAAATAAATACATGAACCATTTTTGTAATCCATGAGATTGCCATAAAATAGATGGCCAACTAGTTGACCAAGTTTAAAAGGCTTATGGTTTACTCCATCCCATTAAGTTACTCTTGTCTATTTCTACTTAATAATTTTCTTGTTTGGAATATTTCATGTAAGTAGACCATGTATTACTTAAGAGTCAAGATTCATTGAAGATTTGAAGAAAGAATGAATTTATGTATTGTTCTGGAAAACTTATTTAGTGTCACTAATAAAAGTAGATAGAGATTGTGGACTAAGAAAAACAAAAACAAATACAAGAATACTTGTAAGTAGGTATAGAGGATTGGAACTAGACGCATTTGCTAATGAATCAATGATATGTGTATAGAATTTAAAGTGCACCATAGTTAGATTTGCTTTTGTTTCACTGACCATAGTGACTGGTGGAAACCAAAATTGGAAAGTATCTGATTCAATATGGGACATTAACCAAACAACCGCTGAGGAACTTTAAAGATAAATCAGTAACATAATTTTATTATATAAAATATGGTTTTAAAAGTTATTAATTCATAAGATCGCGACATGTGTCAAAATCTTATTATGTTGTAGATTATAAAAATAATAAAATTATTAAAATAATAATAGATCTTATTATTATGTTGTAAATTCTACAATTTTGTAATACCAAAGAAAAATGAATCGTCCAAACAAAAAAAATCAATAATTCAAAAACATAAAAAAATGATACAGATAATTATACAATAAAGATACACGTAGTTATCCTAAAAAAATACCAAAATTTCTACAATAATTAAACTTATACAAAAACAATCCTACATTATATTGAATTCTTTGGCCTAATCATAAAAGAAAAAGAATTTAAATATAAAGATATGTATTCTCTCATATCTTAGTCATATATATAGAGAGAGAGATAGACATCATTCCAATGTATCAAACTCAATTAGAATTTTCAAACATGAGCATTACAGATGTAAACCAAAACTGTGAAAGTAACGAAAAGTCAGCCAAAAAAAAAATATATAACCACTATGAATAATAATCATATGAGGCTGAAACTAGCTACACTTCAGGCATGGGTCGACAAACTAAATCAATGTGTAAGTATAAAACTCATATTCAACTTTACATACATATTTCATAATTGACTAAATTTTATTTTACAAAATATAGGACCCCAACTTACAACCATGCAGCTAAGAAAATGGTAACAACTTCAACTTTTTAACTTTTTCCCTTTTTTTCAAGACACTTTCATCCAACAAAACATATATTTCAGGATTTATACAAACGATCAAAAGAAGTTAAAACTAGCAAACATTCGAACCCATCAAATTTAACCACAGATATCTTGCAAGAGAATCTAACAGAAAAAAAAAAAGAAATTTGAATATATTTTGGATGTCAATCCATCTAATAGAGCATGTATTGATAACAACCAAGATAATTATGCTCTAAACCAAAAACGAAGATGTCTCCGGAATAAAACGTCGCGAGGTAGCAATTCTATCATATATTATGTAGTTCAATATCTTTTACTATAATAATTATACAGTTAATAAAACTACATTAAAAATTATGTTATTTTATAAAAATGTATTGTTCTTTATTCAGGAAACAATAAAGGAAAAAACAATGACTTAGTGACATGTAATTACTGTGAGGCTTTGGTGTGGAAATCTGAAAGTCTTAAACACAGTGGAAACCACCAACTTATTTAGATGACTTATTGTCACAGTCAACATCGTTTCGGAACAACATACGAGCATATAATTTAATGCTTGCTTTTACATCAATAAGTGAAAAATTTGATTACTGTGACATGTAATTACTGTGAGGCTTTGGTGTGGAAATCTGAAAGTCTTAAACACAGTGACAACCACCAACTTATTTAGATGACTTACTGTCACAGTCAACATCGTTTCGGAACAACATACGAGCATATAATTCAATGCTTGCTTTTACATCAATGAGTGAAAATTTTGATTACGAAATCAATTCAGGAAATGGTCCCTTCACTTTTCATATGGATGGTCAGAATTACCACAAAATTGGATCTCAACTACTAGTCGAAGAAGATCTGTCACATTTTGCACAACTATATATATGATACCGCTCATGAACTTCAAAACTAAATAAAACGTGTGCATCGCACGGGTCCATTTCTAATCACATATACAAGTGGGAAAGATAAATTTATAGTGGGAATGAATTATTTCTTTTTATCAAATAAAACAAAATTAATTACAAATGCTGTGTCAATAACGGGACTAGGATCGGTAATCATATATATAATAGCCCAGTTTTTTCTCATTTGAGAGTGTCCACGTCAGCAGCAAAGCAGCAAAAATTATCAAATTCGTTGGGTTTTATATAAGCCCATTAAATCAAATGATATCAGCCCATTAAATAAAAAAGCTGGACAAAACGTTGTCGTCATCTTCCTGATATCTCTGCGGAGATTAACGACTCTGCTTCTCTGAATTTTTTTTCGTCAAGGTCCCATGGTTTGGTAAGTTGTTTTTAGTTGAGATTCCTCCTGATTGCAGTTTTGAAATTGAAAACAAAAGTTTTTCCTCCTTTCCGATTTCTCCCAGTTGCAATTTGGAAGTACGAAACAAAATTACAAATTACAAATCCCTAGGTCATCCGATTCCCTTGAAGCGACTATGCTATTGTCTTCAGTGTGGATAGAACTGAATTGTAAGGTTTTTTTTTGATGATTTTTGTGTATGTAGTTTTAATTCAAATCCCTTTTTTTTTTTCTTTCGAGAATAACCTGGTCCATGCAAGGTCTACGGCGAGCTGTAGAGCGGACACAAGCTACAGCACAAGCAACCATGCGAGCCATCTCTTCTCTGTCATACTCATTATTCAGCTTTGTATCGAGAAGGGTGAGAAGGTTTACACCACTAAGGTACCTTCACTTTATTATACTCATCTCTTCTCTTTTGTATGCTTAATTTGTGTTTTGTATTTTGTTCTTGTCAAGAATTTTAGGCTTCGAAAACAAATCTCTGTTTTTTTGTTTCATTTATCTTCAAGTTTAGGTACTAACACATTGAATTCAGTTTTGCTTTGATATAAGCTCTTCTCGACACATTGAGTTCAGTTTTGCTTTTGTCATGTCTGCTTAGTCTTAACATTTGCTGTTTGTTTTGTCTAAACCCAGGAAGATAGAAGTTCTTTCAAACATTGAGTTCTTTTTTGAGTTCTTGCTAACACCAACAGTGAACTCTCTGGTAATATTTCACTTAAATTGTCTCTGTCCCTCAATTTTAATCAAAAACTATGAAATAACTTTACCCCCTCCCCCTATGTAGATGTGGTTGGCCAAATCTGCTTTGTTCAAGGATCTAACCTCAATGATTCAACTTCCACTCAGCGTTTGGTAGTACGATACCGGATGGATACGTAAGCTTACTAATACTCTTTCAAAAGTACCATGTATGGCAGAAAATTCACATTCAAAATCTATAACTACATTTTTTAAATTTTTAGGTCTGTTATTGTATACTTATCACTATGGGATGATGTTGCTGCTACATTCCATGCACATCTCAGCTCTAGCGATACCATGAATTCTGTCATGCTGGTTACTACCGTAAACCCAAAGATGTTTGGAGGTCTGTACTAATCTCAAATCTAAAACCATTTTCTTATTTATTTGTAGCTACTAAACTCAAATCTTAAGACATATACTTATTTGTCTTTTTAAGGTAACCTTTATCTGAACTCCACAACCGCAACAAGGTTTTTTTTTGATACCGACATTCAGCCAATCCAGCAGTTTTCCAACAGGTAAGATTGTTAACAATACTTCTTTAATATGATACTGAAAAAAGCAAACACTTAAAAAGTTTCCATTGCATACTGCTGTAGGATGGGAATAAAAAGTGAAGAGGCTTTTACACGGGCAGATACATCAGCTGGAATGCGTAAAAAAGAATTGGTTTCCATTCATGAGCTTCATGAATTTATTTCTAAATCTCATGAACAGGTAAAGATACTTTCCAAAACTTAACTTCTAAGTTTAATTTTTTTATATTCAAGTCTAATGTTTCTTCTTACATTCTTCAAAAGACACAAGATGCAGATTTCCTCTGCAATGCTAAGGTCTTAGGCGTTGTACGAAAGAATGGCTGGTCTTATGTGTCATGTACTGGGTGTAGTCGAAAATTGGATAAGGTTGGAAATGCTCTACGCTGCAACAAATGTGTTTCACCCACTGTCACAGGAGTTGTAAGGTATCGAGTTGAACTTGCTGTGGAGGATGGTCATGACCGGGCAACATTTATTGTATTTGATGATGAAATGACTAAGCTCATCACCAAAACTGCAGCTACTCTCATCCTCGAAGATGTAAGCTATTAAAATGCTATATCCATATGGTTTTCAAAATTTAAAGATCATACAAATGTTTTTATCAAACACTTATAAACACATGTTGTAGGGTGATGGAGGCAACAAAGATGAAATACCAAGCTGTATTGAAGACCTGAATGGCAAGCAATTTCTTTTCCAAATCAAAGTGACCCCATTCAACTTCACTTCTAGCCACAGAACTTTCACAGTTTCTAAACTCAGTGAATCTACAACAGATGTTGGACAGGTAAATTGCTGTTACAAAGCTAATTTCCCCCCTTATAGTTTTGTTTAATTTTAATCACACAAACATACATCTTTCCTTTCAGTCTGCTACTACCATAGAAGGACCCACATTCAACGTTAAGGTGGATAATTCTGCAAGTTCCAACATTGTTCAAACTCTCGACAACAAATTGGACGAATCAACAAACTCTAACATGGGTATGTCTGAGAAGAAGCGTAAACGTGGATGTGAGTAGGGCTTTGATAACCAGCAATCCATCATTCCCAATGTTTTTAACTTTTCTTCTCTATCTTATGCTTAAGAACTCATGTTTTTTCTATTTTCAATTTTGGGCAATTTTCTTTTAAAAGCACAATGTTTTTATCTTTTGTTTTCTATTATGAAGGGAATGAGTACCGGTTATTAAAACAATGTCTACTTTTAATATAAATACGGATGCAGCTTCTTTATTTTTAATACATCTTGCAGATTCATGCTCTTTCTATCGTTATGACTTTATGATCCAATAACATGTAGCAATATATATGAGCATTTGAGTGCTCTATACTTTCCCAGTCCCTTGCATCTACTATTTCAATGACACAAACAATAGACAAACAAAACCAAGCTGTACTCTTCAAGATGCAATCGACCAAAAGATAGAATTCAACATCTATGAGCTATGAATGAAACTAAGTTTCTTGAATTGAGTGTGATAACATCACATACCATGTGTGGTATCATATTGCTGAATCTTACAAGTAAACACTGATTTATAACCAACATGCGGGTTCTCATCTATCCAAAAAGAAAAATTATATTTTAATATAGAGCATCTTATAGACCAAGAGATTATATGATCAATAACATTTTAAAATTCCAACAGAACTTCATTTTACTTTAAACGTATCCTATATGGTTCCCAGATTGGGACCATTTGTCTGTCCAGAAATTATACATACAAATAAAAGTAAATTGGGAAAAAATAAAATGAAAAACCACTTCCTCATTAAAAATATTTTCTCTCGCTTAAAAAAAAAACAATAGGAATAAAAAAAAACCGAGGATAATACAGTTACGTAGACACTGAAAGATCACTAAAATTGAAGTTGAAATACTGGTGAACGTGGGCAATTACATACGTGAAATAAATGCTCCACTAAGAATCATATTTAAGAATATTAGTCCAAACGGACGAGGAGATAAAACATCCATTACATCTCATTCATCTATTTAAACGATTGAAAATAAACACAATTCACACTTTCAAATTAACAATACTTTTGTTTACAAATGGATCCAAGGAAAGTAGATATCAGTCGATTGGAATCACTTCCTCAAGATCTGTTGGGCATAATCGTCTCAAAAGTCGCTGCTGCATCCACTGACGATTACATTAACTGCATCCTCTCTTGCAAAGAGTTAGGTGCATCCGCTGATGATGAACGTGTCCTCCAAAAACTCAACCTCGCTCCACTGGTGAAGAAACCACTATTATCAATCCAATACCTTCCGCTCATGAAAAAAACCCTTGCAGAAAACAATCCTGATGCTCACTACATCAAAGGTATCATCATGTACTTCCTCCTCACTGACTCTGATACAGGACTCCACCATTTGGGTGTCTCAGCTAATGCAGGGAAGTTAGAAGGCATCTATCTGTATGCCATTATACTACTCTGTAGAGGCAGAACCGTTGAAGGTAAAAAATATCTCAACCAGCTTAAATGGACTGAAGACACAACTCTGGTTAACAATTGCTGGAAAAAGATCAAAATCTGATTACATGGGATTAGAGTGGCAAGGAAGAGCTGTTATTTGACATCACTTCGACAAATGAAACCAACAGCAACTTTTTGTCACCTCAAGGACATGGACATCACATGTGGAAGGTGTTTCTACTACAAGCAAATGTATAAGTTTATCTTCATGATATAACTTAAATTTGGCATCTAAAGAGTTGAAAATCAGTTTTTTTTTTTTTTTTTAATTCCCTAAAATGCTTATAGAGCTGTGTCTCAAAGCAAAGTCGTTTTCGTTTTATCTTTTTCTTTCATGTTTCCAAGTTGTAAGAAATTTTCATAATCAAAAAAATTTCAGCTCTTACATATATTAATTGCACATATATTTACTTCCCAAACAATTGTTAAGAACCTGGAAATGGCGAGGAGACTTACTCTTGGGACTTACCAAAAAGCCACACCAAAAAACATATGATCATTTGTCAGAAAAAACTAAAATTATTTCAAACAGTTTGCTATTACACTATTAGAAAAACAGTAAACAAACTGTATAATTTGCAAGCTTTGTTAAGCTAATTCTATTATAAAACAAACATACCCCAATACAGTTACTATATCAAATTATCTAAAAGATCCATTTCAAAATGTAACTTCCTCTTAGTGTAAAAATATTCACCAAGGAAATATAAAAAACACTCAAGCAATGATGCTCATATACGTAACACCAATGACACTCACGTCCATAACGTAAAAACGTATAACACATCATCGTGAAATATTAATAATATACCCACTCACTAAAGCAATAAATAAGATACAATATAATGATAATTAATAGAAATGGTGTGAACAATGAAACTCCTATTTAGTTAAATGTAAGAAGCCGAATAGAAAACCTCTCACTATACAATCATCACTTAAAACTACAATCTCACAAACTATAACAACAAGATCGTGATGCAATCTTAAAAAAAGAAGTATACAAACTAAAAAGTTATGAAGAAAAAAACACCAGGAAAGAGAAAACCCATCTCACAAACTTCAACTCAAGCAACCAAAAAAAGGAGAACAAAGAATCATGAAGAAGCTGGACCAATCTTACAAACTCAAAGTAAGTTCACCATTAATCAATCGTAATCATATATTAGATCATGCACTATGATCACGCCAATCAAAGAAGAACAACAATCTACTAAAATTAATTTCTTTAAAACCGTTACAGGTAATCCACTGCAAAGTACAGATTACAAATCAAGCATCTTCGCACGTCGAGGTAAACGAAAGCATAAAAATAAGTTATGGAGTGAGGGCAAATTTATTTACCTAATGAAACTATACTAACATTGTATAATTGCAGTTGAACAAAAACATTGTAACCCAATACTAACAAACTCTTAAATAAAATCATAGGAAACAAGAAAGAGAAGGGCCAGACATCATCAGCAACTAAAGCAAATAGAGAAGATGGATTGCTACAATGCCCATTTTGTGAAGCTTTGGTGTGGAAAGAGAAAAGAATGGGAACCAAAGGACCAAACAATGTTCCATTATATACAATATGCTGTCAACAAGGCAGAGTAAAGTTACCTGCTGAGCCACAACCACCAACAACGTTGGAAAAGCTGTTAACAACGTCGCATCACTACCAGCAGAATATAAGAACCTATAATTCTATTCTTGCCTTCACGTCAATGGGTGCGCAAATAGACAAGTCTATCATGCACAAAGGTGGCCCATTCACTTTTAGGATTCATGGTCAGAATCATCACAAGATAGGATCGTTAGTACTAGAAGAAGGGACAACTCCAAAGTTCTTACAACTATACATCTTCGATACAGCTAACGAGGTCCAGAATAGAATTTCAGCTGTAAGTAGGACCACAAAGGCTAAGCAGTTAGACGAGAAAATAGTCAAAGACCTTATCACCACAGTGGATCAATTCAATTGTTTGGCAAAAGTTTTCAGGAAGGCAAGGGACATATATGAAGCTGATGATTGTCCAGAGTTTAGAATCAAGCTAATAGCGCAGAAGAAGCGAGGAAAAAAATATTATATGCCAACAACCGATGAAATAGCTGGGTTAATTGTGGGAGATTTTACAACTGAAATTGGGGAAAGAGATGTGATAGTCCATCATAAGTCAACTGGGCTTCAAAAGATAAGCGATCTACGCCCTTTGTACATGACTCTACAATATCCACTTTTGTNGATATGCCAACAACCGATGAAATAGCAGGGTTAATTGTGGGAGATTTTACAACTGAAATTGGGGAAAGAGATGTGATAGTCCATCATAAGTCGACTGGGCTTCAACAGATAAGCGATCTACACCCTTTGTACATGACTCTACAATATCCACTTCTGTTCCCATATGGGGAAACGGGATATCATGAAGCAATTCCCGTTGTCGAAAGTGAGGAAAATACAAGAAAAAGAGCTTACATCACTAAGAGAGAATATTACGCCTACCAAATTCAAACAAGACTGACAGAAGGCATGACGATTGTAAGATCAAAGCATTTGCTGCACCAATATATAGTTGATGCATATATGACAATTGAGCAAGAAAGATTACGGTGGTATCGACTGAATCAGAAAAAACTGAGGGCTGATCTATACAACAATGTCAAAGATGCTGTTTCAAGGGGTGACACAGATGCCAAGTCAATTGGAAAAAGAGTAATATTACCAGCAAGCTATACAGGCAGTCCACGCTACATGATTGAAAAATATCATGATGCAATGGCTATATGTCGATGGTATGGAAACCCTGATTTGTTTATCACAATGACAACAAACCCAAAGTGGGAAGAAATCACTGAACACTTGAAGACTTATGGAAACGATGCATCAAATGACAGGCCTGACATTGAATGCAGAGTGTTCAAAATAAAACTAGATAAGCTGTTACGCGACTTCAACAAAGGTCTCTTTTTCCCTCGACCAGTTGCAGGTTAGACAAAATAAATTATTACACTTGCATATCTATCAAATAATTTATTCAAAAAATTTCTAATATTTTTTATAAACAGTTGTCTACACTATCGAATTTCAAAAGAGAGGACTGCCTCATGCACACATACTTCTATGGCTGCCAGGAGATCATAAAAACCCTACACCAAAGGATATAGATAAGTACATATCAGCAGAAATACCAGATAAAGATAAAGATCCAGAAGGTTACAAGTTGGTAGAGAAACACATGATGCATGGAACATGTGGAAAAGATCGTCCATCCTCTCCATGCATGGAAAAAGGAGTTTGCAGTAAGAAATTCCCAAGAGAGTTTGTACCACACACAAAAATGAACGATGCAGGGTATGTCTTATATAAGCGGCAGAACAACGAAAGATTTGTGATGAAAGGGCAAACACGATTGGATAATCGATATGTTGTTCCTCACAATCTAGATATTTTGAAGAAGTACAAAGCCCATATCAATGTAGAATGGTGCAATAAGTCAAGCGCTATCAAATATCTCTTCAAATACATTACAAAAGGCGTGGATAGAGCAACATTCATAATTCAGAAGGGAACTGGTGACAATATTCAAGGATCTGGAAATGGTTCTGAGCCAAAACCACGAAATGAGATAAATGAGTATCTCGATTGTTGTTATTTATCAGCATGTGAAGCCATGTGGAGAATATTTAAATTTAATATTCACCACCACAATCCTGCCGTCCAACGACTACCGCTACACCTTCCTGGGGAGCAATGCACAATATTTGGCGAAAAAGAGAAACTTACAAGTGTTGAATTTCGTTACGGACATGGGAGAACGATGCTTACAGAGTATTTTGAAATGAATAAGATATGTGAAGTAGCCCGGAAGTTGAAATATGTGCAGATGCCATTAGAGTTTTTGTGGGATAGTGACAACAAAATGTACCGTAGACGAAAGCAACGGGGAAACGTGGGAAGGGTCGTAAACATATACCCTACAGCAGGTGATTTGTATTATCTCCGAATCATACTCAACGATGTCAAGGGTGCCACAAGTTTTGATGATTTGAAGACTGTTGGAGGTGTTCTTCATGAAACTTTTAAAGCAGCATGTTATGCAAGAGGTTTGATAGATGGAGACAAAGAATGGCATGAAGCTATGGATGAAGCCTCACAATGGGCAACATCATATCTACTTAGAAGCCTATTTGTCTTAATCTTGATATACTGTGAAGTTTCAGAACCTCTAAAGCTATGGACTCACTGTTAGGAGTATATGGCAGATGACGTACTACGAAAGCAACAAAGAGTTCTGAATTTCCCTAGATTAGAACTAAAACCGGAAGAATTGAAGCAGTACACACTGATCGAGATTGAAACACTCCTACGCCAGCATGAAAGGTCACTAACAGACTATCCAGAAATGCCTCAGCCAGAGAAAACAATATTGGAAGAACTAAAGAACTCCTTACTTCAGCAAGAGTTTCAGTTCAACATACAAAAGGAGAAAGCAACACATGATGAATTATTCAGGAAGCTCAACCATGAACAAAAAAAAGTTTACGATGATGTGCTCAAGTCTGTGACAAATAAAGAAGGCAAGTTATTCTTTTTATATGGAGCTGGAGGTACAGGCAAAACATTTCTGTATAAGACTATTATCTCTGCTCTAAGATCAAAAGGCAAAAGTGTGATTCTAGTAGCATCATCAGCTATTGCAGCTTTACTCCTACCAGGCGGCAGAACAGCACATTCAAGGTTCAAGATACCAATCATGGTTCATGAGGATTCAATTTGTGAAATTAAAGCAGGATCAATGCTAGCGCAANGGGCAACATCATATCTACTTAGAAGCCTATTTGTCTTAATCTTGATATACTGTGAAGTTTCAGAACCTCTAAAGCTATGGACTCACTGTTAGGAGTATATGGCAGATGACGTACTACGAAAGCAACAAAGAGTTCTGAATTTCCCTAGATTAGAACTAAAACCGGAAGAATTGAAGCAGTACACACTGATCGAGATTGAAACACTCCTACGCCAGCATGAAAGGTCACTAACAGACTATCCAGAAATGCCTCAGCCAGAGAAAACAATATTGGAAGAACTAAAGAACTCCTTACTTCAGCAAGAGTTTCAGTTCAACATACAAAAGGAGAAAGCAACACATGATGAATTATTCAGGAAGCTCAACCATGAACAAAAAAAAGTTTACGATGATGTGCTCAAGTCTGTGACAAATAAAGAAGGCAAGTTATTCTTTTTATATGGAGCTGGAGGTACAGGCAAAACATTTCTGTATAAGACTATTATCTCTGCTCTAAGATCAAAAGGCAAAAGTGTGATTCTAGTAGCATCAGCTATTGCAGCTTTACTCCTACCAGGCGGCAGAACGACACATTCAAGGTTCAAGATACCAATCACGGTTCATGAGGATTCAATTTGTGAAATTAAAGCAGGATCAATGCTAGCGCAGGTACTCAGTATGGTGGGTCTTATTATTTGGGATGAGGCACCTATGGCACACCGCCATACATTTGAAGCGGTCGACCGAACATTGAGAGATATTTTATCAGTGAGTGATAAAACAGCTATCAACAAAACATTTGGGGGCAAAACAGTTCTTCTAGGTGGAGATTTTCGTCAAATCTTACCAGTGATACCACAAGGAACAAGACAAGAAACAGTCTGTGCAGCAATAAATCGTTCATATTTATGGGAGTCGTGTCAGAAATACATGTTATTACATAATATGAGAGTGGACCCAGAAGAAAAGAAATTCAGAAATTGGATTATGCAAGTTGGGGATGGAGATGCACCAAAAAAAAACAGGATCTAGATGAAGATCAAGAAGAAGATAACATCATAATTGACAAAAGTCTAATGCTACAAGAGACAGATAATCCACTAGATGTCCTATGCCAATCAGTATTTCTGAATTTTGCCAACACATATCAAGACTTGGATAAGCTTAAAGGTACAGCAATCTTGACTCCAAAAAATGATACTGTTGATGAGATCAATGAATATTTGCTATCAAAAGTGCCTGGTATTGCAAAGGAATATTTAAGCGCAGATACTATCGGTCAAGATGACACACAAACAGAAGAAGGATTTGAGATGTCATATCCATTGGAGTATCTTAATTCACTAGAGTTTCCAGGATTACCAGCACATCGACTATGCCTAAAGGTTGGTGTCCCTATCATGCTACTTAGAAATCTCAATCAAAAGGAAGGGTTATGCAATGGAACAAGGCTTATTGTCACTCATTTGGGAAACAAAGTAATAGAAGCTGAGATACTTTCAGATACGGAAGAAAAAAAAAAGTGTTAATCCCAAGGATTATACTATCACCACAAGACTCTAAGCATCCATTCACTCTAAGAAGACGTCAGTTCCCGATAAGATTGTCCTATGCTATGACAGTAAATAAAAGCCAAGGGCAAACCTTGAACAAAGTGGCACTATATCTCCCAAATCCAGTGTTCAGCCATGGCCAACTATATGTTGCTTTGTCACGTGTCACATCCCCAAAAGGTCTCACAATCCTAGACACATAAAAAAAAACGAAGGGAACTATGTCACAAACATAGTCTACAGAGAAGTTTTCAGAGGTCTACCAGCAGTTTCATGTAAGTAATTAACACCGAAACTCCACTAACGCCATTTTCTGACTCTTACCAAACACCAAATAAAAACAGCAATGAATCTTCTGCTCACTATTATATTTGACACTATAAAGAAAGAAACTAACTACTATTTCTGTACTCTTACGCAGATGAACATGGTGGCAAATGAAACCAAGAGACACACATTTTCACAACATGATTATCAAAATCCACATATGCCGGTAAAAGATCAAACCATTTGTTATTCAAATCAACCTTATCGTATATTTAAAACAGATAATCAAATATTCAACTAATCATGTTTTCTGTTTTTCCAAATCAAAAAGGGTTAACAACAAGACAACAAGATCTAAGAGAGAAGAAAGGTAGAGAGATCAAAGAAGGGAGCAAGAAAGCTAACTATTTTGTAATAAAATAAATTTCAATTTTAACAAATTTTCTCATTAAACCGTTAAATCTTATCCAACAAGCTTTTTTCAATAAGTAACTGTTCCTCACACAACAAAACAAACACTAATGATAATCCCATCAAGTTTAATCACTTTCCAAACCAACAATCAAATTCATCAAATACTTACAAATTGCCCACTGCTGCGACAACCAAATAACCAGAAGCAGATATTGACCGTATAGATCTTTGTTGCTGGCTTTTAGAATCTGGGAAAAAAACAAACAACGAGAAGCTGAATCACAGAGATCGGAGAAAACTGAATCAGAGGTATCAATGGAAAAGATCAATGGTGTTAGAACTAACGTTTCTACAGCGGCCAGTGTTTATAAGAAGCAAATCGGAGCCGGCGAGTATCGGGCGAGAAGAATGTGGTGTTGCTTCCAAATAAAGAAGAGGGTAAAGTTTAGTTCTCTCTCTCACGTGATTGACTTTTTAGACAATTTCACTAATTAAAGATAATGGTCTTTAACCGACAATGTTAGTTTGTTACTTCGTTAGGATTAAATTGACTGTGTGTTTAGAAGATATAAAGGAAAAAAAATTGTAATTGTATAGTAAGATTTGTAACCACACAAATAACGAAAGGTGTATGTATATTTTGACATTAAAAACAAAAATATTATACAAATAACCCAAATATTTACTTCCCTTTTTCATCCTATAAATCAAATTGGGGGAGAAACTATTACCATCAAACAATATAACAATTAAATTTTAAAAAACAACAAACTTAATTAACAAAATAAAAAATCTCCCAGCAAGGAAATAGGAAACTCACTTAGTCTACATCCACACTACATCATAAATTGCAATCCAAGTTGGTACAACAAAAGAGAAAGCCGAAGCTGGAAACAGAGGATGAATGGATGAAGAAAAAAGAAAGAAATAGGGAAACAGAGCAAAGCCAATGCCGTCACAGAAAAAAAAAAATAAGAAGTAAATAATTACAGAACAAAACCCACAAAACAAACATAATAAGCAAAAATATCAAATACTAAAATAACAAATAGGCTCATCAAATGGGAAAAAAAAATGTTTTCGATAATTGCCTAACACACATTTAAACCAAATGATAAATCAGACAAAATACTATCATATATAATTGTACAGTAAAAAAATAGAAAATTAAAGTAAATACCACTTTCATGGGAACATTTAATTTCAAATATATTTTTTAACCCCCAATTTATAATTTCAAGCCGGGGTTTCACAATCAGTGCCAACTAAGCACATGTGCTAAGAGTGTAAAAACACTAGATTCAAAAATAAAATGTAAATTATAATAATTTTATAGAATAGTATATATGTAATTTTTTAATTAATGATATACCTCTGAATTTACATAAAAGTAAAATTAAAACTGATTAGCATACAACCCCGTGCAACGCGCGGGTTCTCATCCCTAATGATGAATATTAGAGATATATTCATATATTTTAGATTTTTAGTTAGTCATCTGGGCTCAATAAGAAGGCCCTATACGCCAATAAGAAGGCCCTATACGCATTACAAGATTATATGAAGACAAGTTATATTTGTCTCTCCTGATACTCTCACCTTTGGATGAATTTTAAATTTATCGAGGTGAACATATCATTCTGTTTTTTTTTCTTCCCTTTTGATCAAAGTTGATTAGTTGAACATATCATTCACACCATTTTTAGAAAAGAAAAACGAATTGTATATCAAATTTTACAAAAAACTACAATTTTTTGCTATATGAATGTCACAATAGAAATTTAAAATGTAGGAATTTATCAAAATGAAATTTTCTTTTCACCACCTTGGCTCACCTAAACTGTTAAAAAAATATATATTCGTACTTGTTTAAGCTGCAATTGAACTTGGTCCCAGAGTCATTCGCGAAATTGCTGTCGCAATGCATCTCCAAACGTCCTCACTCTAATCTTTCTCATATAACGAAAAATTTGCAGCAGTTCTGAATTTTAATATGGATGAGCGATAGACGACTGAATCTTTCTGTAGTGACTTCTTTTTGTAACATTTAAATTCTTTCACAATTGATCAGATTTCGTATGGTGACATTTATCATGGTAAACCCCAACTAAAAAGGACGGAAAAATAGCAAGAAAAGAACGTAATTGAAATACCACTAGTTTTTATAGCTTCAAAGTTCTAATTAAGTTACATTTAATTATATTTATAGTTTACTAATGCATGCAAACTTATTTATCGACTTGTGTCATCAATAAGATTCATGGAACAATTCTTGTTGATATATATTCTTTTAAACTGCCGTTACAGAATATATTTTAAAAACCCTTAACTTTTACGTTTTAAAATTCAACCAAATACAGAAACTAAGTGACATTTCTTTTTTTCGGTTTATGAAACAAGTGACATTTACACCAACTAACCACGACTAAGTAAAATAACTTATCAACAAACGAATGAACAAACCAAAGTATACATATAAAACAATATCATGCATAGAAGTATATTATAAATCAAAAGTCTTATTTGAACTTAAAAACCGAAGGTGAAAACGAATCGGTCCCGTTCGGAGACATGTATAGAAGTTGAGTTGGAGAACCAAACAAGGTCATCGAGCTCGGTGTGAACAATGGCATATCAGCTAGCTTTTGTCGTTGTGTTCTCTCCTGGCTAAACGGTGCCACCGTGTAATGATCACCACCGACGTTAACCTCTTCCGTCACCACGGAAGATGATGACTCGCTGACGTCGTAACTATTGTTCCGTCTAATAATATCCTCTAGACCCGTGAGCCTCTGAACCAAGGCCATGAAGTCCTCGGCCCGCGTGTGGATCACTTTGGGAGAGTGCGCGTAGATGATCACCGGACCTTCCTGTCCATGTGGCCGTGGCTGCGACTTACACAACGTCGTTTTCTTGATTGTGTGGGATCCTCCGGCGAGTTTAAGCGACGGGGGACGTGAGCCTTTGATCTCATGGCATCTTGTAGGAATCATGGTTAGTAATATGTCTCAAGAGAATGGAAAATGGAAGATCAAAGGAAGGCTTTGAAAAGAAAACGATCTTGGTTGATATAATACGTGTATATATGTAGAAATATTATACATTTGCGTGTAAGTGTGGTTATAATTAAATCTTATTATATTTGGAGCCAACGAATCTGACCGTTGACTTTAACATACGATGAGAGTTTTGAATTAGAACTGCTGTTGTGTTTGAATAGTAGCCATGGCTCAGGTATATTCTGCTTATCAATAGTTTCTATTTTATTTTCGAAATAAATTTTTAATATTGTTTTGGTAAATAATTCTTCATTTTTGTTCATCTTTGAATATTACTGGCTGTGAACAATGACCACCATGCAAGGTTGGCTGAAGGAGATTGTTGAAACTTGAAACAATCTTTCACTTCTCTTCTTTTACGTAATAAGAAATTTTTAAAAATGTTCAAAACTATCGTCTTATTTTTATTTTTTATAGAAATTAAACCCTCTTACTGGCAGCTGAAACCATTAATCTAATTTTTTCTTCTCCAAATTGCTGGGTATTATAGTGACTATTAGTCTATATCATTGACATTGTTTTGTTCTCTCTATTAAATAGATTCACCGGTGGAAAATAAATAAACAACAGATGAGTTTTCTTTTCCAATTGGGAGAGTGTAAAATATTAAAGAGTTTAGACTGATATTGACTTTTGGTTCTATCGGCCAATCGACCTATTTGTACATCTATTTTATAGATATCAAAATCAAGAAGGTATGTTCAATGACTATTGTAACTACTAAGTAGGGTTCTTCCACACAGTTTCCTGATTTAAATACAGTATAATGCGTACATCTGCCGAGGATTCGAAGACCACTTTGTAAAACACTATTTGTTTATCAAAAAGTCAATGGCCTTTTTGTACATATAAATTAATGTTTTCACTACTAATAGTTGGTGTCAATTAACATGACTGAACCAAAGTTCAACCTTTTTTTTTCTTCACTACTTAATTATTATTAGAGTCGTCGTCATTGTGTTACTATGTGGGTTTAAATTCATATAAAGCACACTGTTGAAAAAAAAGAAGCAAATCGCAGCCTTCTTTTCCTCGTCGTTTAACATACAAAGTGATTCAAGAGGCTGACGACACATAGTGTGGCTTCAATTGGTTCAGACAAGGAAATTAATCTAAGTTCTGCTAATATCAAATTAAAATATGCGCAAAGATTAACAAAGTATACTCACATATCTCAAAACAAGATAAAGAGTACAAGAATCTCGTCAAAGACTATCTTCACTAAGTTGTTCTTCTTGCTCTTTAAACATGCTTAACTTGCTACATCCTTTTAACCGAACTACCAACCACTTTTAACTTCAAAAATCCAAAAGACGCAACATACTGAACCCATACTAGTTTGATACGCAGATTAAAGTCATTAAACTAGTATTCAATGGAGTTTATTATGTGTATAAACAATTAGGCAATTTATAATTTTATATCTATATTTTAAAATGGTCCAGATACTATTAGTAACCCTGGTAAGTTGTAAGCCCAAAAACGAGCCCAAATATCAGGTATGATGATACTCATTTGTACGTTCAGAAGCCCGAAGCAAAGGAGCAAACAAGTCACGAGCCAAAAAACCTGGAGGTGCAATATAGAGTTTATAAATTGGAAAAAGCTGAGAGACCTCGGGATTATAGGATCACGCGCAAACACACCGCACGCGCACTATTGCATCATTGTAGCTAACATTTGGATCTAACTGTGCTATTGTTGTTTAGGCACTGTCATATTTAATGGAACCAAATTATTGTGCTTCGGGAAAGAAAAAATCAAGTAATAAACTAATGGAGTACTACTACTCCTATGAGGAACAATTCAATTTTCGATAATTTTTTGTTGGCTTATTTCAATTGTAAATTTCTTACATACCTTGGATCTCTCCCATCTACTAGTACTGTTTTATCTTGCCCTTTGTTTTTTTTGTCTGTCGTTGTCCCTCAGACCAACTCCAATCCATCTCCATTTCCATCTGTATAATAGAGTTTGGAGTCAATTTTGTTCCAATCCATCTCCATTTTCATCTCCAAAATAGAGATCTCCATTTTTTTCTCTATATTTGGAGACCTCTTTTTTTTCTTTATACTACAATTTGGAGATCTCTATATTTTACTCCAAAATGGAGTAGGGTTGGAGTAAAACCCAACTCCACAATAGAGTTACTCCATTTTGAAGAAAAAAATGGAGATATGGGTTGGAAATACCCTCACAATTTATACTTACATTTCTTTGTTATTTTAATGGAGTATGCATTAACGTTAACTTATTTATGAAACAGTTTCTACTTGCTTCAAGCAACAGCATTTTCCTTTGGGCAAGAGGAATAATATGATCACGCACGCATGTCAGTTTCCTGTTTAAATAAATGTGTTTACTTCATTTTGTTGTGTTAATTAGTCTTCACTAAATTAAACTTAAATGGATAATATTTTGGGTCAAAAATTTTACTTCAATTGTGTTCGGCAAAATATATTTAAAACATGTGTGGATGTTTGGTTAGACATTAACATATTCGCTGTTTTTTTTTTCTTCACCTAATTAATTTTCCAACTTTGCGTATTGTGAAGAAACAACAAAAAAAAACCTTGCGTACTGAAATAATAAAACGGCTGTTTTTGATATGTAATTTCACGATTCAGTTTTGATAATTTCATAATGATAGTTGGGTAAAATTTAAAAGGAAATATATTTATCACCAATACTAATTTAAAACCTAGATTTTTCATTATGTGTATTCTTTTGCATATGAGAAACTTCAGTTCAAATCATAAATAAATACATAAAAAGAAGCCGCATATTATCCTCTTTGTCACTATTATTTCTCTCTATTATTCATGCTTATCTTGATACTAAATAGCAGAACAAAAACCACGATGATAAAGTATAAAGATGAAAGATAACATATTTCTTCGACAACCAGATAATCAAAAAAATTATGTTATTTTTATTAGAATATTTACTTATGCGATCACTGGTCTTGTCGAACACATCACTATATTTAGTATTACAGGGGAAAAAATAAAAAAAAAATGATATTAGAACAACCACTTACAAAATTACTGGTTTTATCAAAGACATCACCATATCTAATTAGTGAAGGAAGATGAAGAAGAAACGACCATGAAAAAAAAAGTTTTTTTTCTATAGATAATTGTTTACTTCAATATTAATGACTTGTATGAATTTGTTTATTCTCTAATCTTTACTTCCATATCTGATGAGGGTGTTATAGAATCAAATATTGTCTCATTGGTTGAACATATATATATATATATATATATTATCAATTTATCACAATCATTTATCTCTATTGCGAAAAAATTCATAGGGGAATATATAACTGCATATTATTATCCTCTTCGTTCTCTTTTGTTTCAATTTTTACTTAATTTTTTCTCATAAATATATATCTCAACTAGATATAGTACTTTGATGTTATTTTCAAAATAACTGAAATTGGAACTAAAATCAATAGGAGTAGAACAGTCAAAATATATTCCAAATTATAAGTTTTGTGGCTATAAAATCTTGCTCAATTAATAGAGTCAAAATACTCAGGTTGTTGCAAACAAGTGCAAACTCAAAATTGGTACATAATGTCAAAAAAAAAAAAGAGATAACAATCTTCTTAACTACATTGAGAACTTTTTAATAACGAAATTAGTAAAGACAAGCATCCTCACACATTTGTTGGTATAACTTTAATATTTGTCAAAGGTCTAACTTTCAAAAAAATTTTAAAAGATAAGTAAGAGACATATTGTGCTTTCAGAAAAAGAATATTAGCTTTTAAAAAGTTTAAACCATGTGTGTATTCAGATTTATAAATAGTATTATTTCTAAAAAATAACTTTTATTTTAAATAATAAGTGATGGTAATTTTGAGTGATACCTTGAGGTATAGTAATCTTTAACTAAGATTGTATACCTTGAGGTAGCTAAAATAGGAAATTGTGTGGTATTCGTCCATAAATTCATTTGTTATATAGCATGTGTTGAAAGTTTGACTTTTAGTTCTTTTATCTTTTTTGACATAATTAAGTGGTTTGACTTTTAAGTTTGACTTGATAAAACATGCAGAAATGTACAAAGAATATTTGAATAAAAATAAATAAAAGGCCACGAGACTCATTGAAAAAAGGTACAAAGAAGCCCGTACTTTGATCATAGACTTTATTGTCTATGAAACAAAGAGGGAGTAATCTGATAGAATTTGATAATTATATGTTTTCAATTGATGTAAAGCTGTCATTTGCATGCATTTAGACAAATTTGGGGATAAAGAGAAGCTTCCTTTCAAATCAGATTCGGGAAGTAATATGGGAGAGATCAGGCAAACCACTTGATGTCATCAGACACTTATATTTTAATCATAGAGATATTTTTTCCGCAATATATATATGTAGTTCCATAGATTCGAGTTTTAAACTGTTGATGATTGAATATACAACAATTCTAAGCGTTTAGGCCCATGTTGGCTCCGGTCATAACTTTTCTTTTGTTAATTTGTGTTACTAATTTCTAAGAAAAAAATCGAATATACAATCAAACTATGCTAGCTCCATCTAGTGGTTTTTGTAGTTAGTCTCATATTATCACTCCAGGGTATTTTCTTTACATATGATATGTGGAAGCACGTCCTATATTATTCTTATATTGGTAAGATAGGATCCACAAACCTTTGGACTTCATTGTTAGTGGTTCATAATCAAAAACTAGAATTCATATAGGCTTATTCGGTGCAATGACATTATTGCCTCCATCAACCGAAAAATGAAAAGGGGAATTAGATTGTATAACCAAAAAAAATTATAATTCACAAACTAACCATTTTAACCATGAATCAATTATATTCTCTATATTTATATATTAATGACAGTTTTTGCTCTTTTTTGTTTTTTTTCTTATTTTTTTTTCTAACCACCATCATTTCTGGCCACTTCCAACTTCCGGCCACCACCATCTCCAGCCAATTTCCGGCCAACCACCAGCCGACCTCCGAGCAACCTTCAGCTGACCTCCGGCCAACCTCCGATCCATCTCCGGCCGTCCACCGGCCAACCTACGGTCAATCATCGGCTGATCTCCGGCCACCACTTCACCTCCGGCCACCACCTCACCTCCGACTACCACCCTACCTCCGGCCACCACCACCGCCCGGCCTCCGGCCACCACCACCGCACATCTCCGGCTACTCTACCTCCAGCCAGCCACCATCCCATTATCATCACTACCACCAAACCTAACACTAAAATGGTAATTTTAATTACCCTATATGTTATTTTCTTAATTTTTTCAAATAGCATACTATATTCTTCTATAGTTTTTTTTTTTTGGTCATACAGCTAATTCACCCAAATGAAAACAATAAACTAACGCAAAAAAAAAAAAAACATAAAATTAACCATTGTAAAATATACAAATAAATTACTGAAAATTTACACACAAACTAGAATTTGAAAAAAGGTTTGTGACACGACCGCAATATTGATATAAACCTTGCATTACACAACATGCTCCGGTTATTGGAACAACAATGTTAAAATGTTGTTAGGTAATTTATGTGTTCTAAAGTACATTTTACCATATTTGGGGTGAGTCAAACTAAAGATGTCACAAGAAATCCTCTATATCTCAGGGCAGCGAATTTTCTCATTGAAAAATTTATTTGTAAACATACTAATCTCTAAATATATTTAGAAGAATTATGCAAGGATCGCCATATAATTACATTTTCGCATACTAGTTTAAAATAAAACTTTAACTGTGTTTGGCTTAATTTCTACTTTTTAAATTTTTCGATCTCTTTTCTAAAAAGTTTATATCCTTTTCAGCAGCATTTTCTTTTGTAAACAATAAAACCTAGTGATTAAAAAATTTTACATTACAAAATGTGTATGTTTCTGTGTGTCAATTGAAATATATATTTGTAAAGCAATTGAAATAAATATCCAATATATGGGAGTAAAGGACCACTTCTAAATTTACACTACGGACAATACACAATCTAACATCCAATTATATATGAGAGGAGGAATCTATGAGTTAGCTAGGTACATATGTATATATCATTCCTTAGATTGGAATGAAAGAAATAATTGTATACAAAAGCCTTTGTTGACTAGACCTATATCAATGGTGAAAAAGTTTTGATAGCAACCCCTGCAGCTGTAGTCTAGAGTTTACGTGCCAATATTATTGTCTTTGGTCTCTCTGATCAAGTACTGTTACAAATTATGACACCTTTATGAAATTGCAAAGAACAATGGTGACTTGGTGAGAACAACGAGAGAATAATAAATGAGCGATAGAGATCGATGGAAACATTATTGATATCTTAGTTTGTATTGGAATGGTACGTACATTTACATCTAACATTGACTATCCAAGTTTTGTTAAAGGAAAAAAGATGGCTAGCTAAACGAAGTATGTAAGAACGCATGGTCACACATGCCAAGTATAATATTGTACTCTCAACTACATGAAGTAGATGTATTGCATGAGTACATGTATGAACTATATGACGTCATGTGGTTAACACCATAAACATACAATTCCGGTACACCGGTTAACTGACTCTGGCATTGACCAATATTGACCAAAAAAATATTCCTTTTTTTAATGTATAATATTAAAGAAAAAACATAAATTGCTATATCAAATAGTTTATAGTTTTTTTTCAATTAAGACATATTCTATATTATATAACTAAATATTTTGTTTACATCTTTAATGTATTCATTCTTATAATTAGTCATTTTAATTTTGAAGCTAAACTAATAGTTAAATAAATTTTTTGGATCTTCTATCTTTTATATATTAAAAATAAATATTGTGTGTTTTTGTTGTTTACAATCAAATATATTGCTTTTATTAAATAACTAAAAACACTGTATTTAAAAAAATCAAATAATAACGATGTTTTTAGTTACAATAGAATTAAAAAAACTAACTATCATAAGACTGGATGAATTAACATATATACAAAATATTTTTCTATTGCAAAACTTAATAAAAGTGAAATGAAAAATCATTAATAATTTTTCAGATATTAAAATTTTTATTTTACCATGAGTATATAACATTTTCAATAATTCTAATGATTTTGATATGTATTGGGCTTGGTTCTAAGTATTTTTGTTTTAGAAAAATGTTTTGTGGTTGAGAATATTAAATAAAATTAATTTTATATTTAGAGAAATTAAGTAAGAAGTTGATGTTTTTAAATTAATAATGTTAAAATAAGTAGTTTTCTTATTTGATTTGTTACAATAAGATTATCTGGTTTGAATTTAAGTTTTAATATCTTATAAATGATTTTTATTTTAATTTTAGTTAAGTTTCAAAATAAAAAAGTAACTATTATAAGACTAAATGAATGGAATATATATACAATATATCTTTATTTTGGATCCATATATGTTTTTAGTTATAAAACACCATAAATGATTCCTAAATAATTCAATTAAATTTTTTATTTTGGTTTCTAATATTAAAAAACAAAAAAATGCATATGTTTATTGGTCAATGTCGGTCAACGCCAGTCAATATTGGTCAACACCGGATTCTGATGAAAGGTGTACCGGAATAAGATGATTGTGATGTTGAGCACATGTCATCATATAGTTGGTATATGTGGCCATGCAATATATATACTTCGTGTAGTTGAGTATACATTTCTAAAGTTGGCATGTGTGGTCATGTATTGTGATATAGTTTGTGTAACTGACTATCTTTTTTCCTTTGTTAAATTGTCCGACATATAACATTGAGTCATTGACTATCCACATGAACATGTTTTTCTCGTAAAAGAATTTATTTTTCGTAACATTGACTAAACACACGATATATTCGAACACAAAAGTATGAGGAGTTTAAGTTCTTGGTCCTAAAGCACGTGTAGTATTCACGAACAATGATCTTTGTGTTACAAAGTCTGTTCTCTATATCTTATTTTTTAGTTACGAATTGTTTATACGTGATGCATGCACTAAAAATTTAAGAATCAATATATATCTTGTGACGAGAGCATATAGATCCACGGCTAACTAGATGTGGAACAAAATATCGTGTGGAAGTTGTATAAGAATCCGTATCAGCTCGTTATGTCTGTTATGACGAAGACTTAATTGAACGTAAAATACTTTTAAAACTTGGACCAAAAAGAGGGCTTTAAAACTTTACAAGTCCAAACAAATCATTACAGAGATCTTTGAAAAACTAGTCGAATAAAATCTATCTAAGATTGTGTCTTTTAAGATTTTGGAGGATTTCGTTTTGATTAAGTATTAGTTGTCATATCTGACTTCAACTAAGTTCGTGGGCTGTCTGAATCCGAAAAACTCCTTGCGGCTCAGGTTGCAACATTCTGATATAATCCAAAAAGTAAACATAAAACAAAAACAGACAAAACTTGAAAAAAATAGCTCGAGTTCCATACATTAACGATATCAAGCATCATAACTATACCGTCTCAAACAAATGTAGAAACACTCGTTTTTACACTGCATAGCAATTATGTTGGCCTCCTAACCTAAACCACCGGTTAAAACATCCTACGTAGACAACTTTTATGCAAGCTACATCTGATGATCTTCCGTCTACAAAGTATTTTTATAAAAAATATATTACTTATCAATGACTAATTTATGTTAAAGTTCTAGATAAAAACCATTGTATCATTTCTTTTTTTCATTTTTTATAAAATGTAAGATTAAATTTGTTTACAAATGTAGTTAAGTATGTGCTACCTTTTTAAAAAACATATAGATAGATACACAACATGTTATAAAATACCAATAGAAGATGTTCACTTAATGATTGTACAATTGCTACATGTTATTCATGTTAGTTCTCTTTCGCACATATGACCACTAAAACTATATAAATACAATAACAACTCATAAGGAAGATCAAGTTGTCATTGTTATCAAGATGAAGAACTTTTCTAATCGTAAGTAACAACAAAAATAATTATAATCTCTTAGACTAAACTCAAGATTGGTTAAGCTGGTTTGAGACTGATTGAGGTCCACAAACAATGACAATAACAAAAAAAAAGGTCTTTTTTGTTCTGACGCTAAATACAAACTCTCTCTCTCTCCATGCCGTTGCTTTCTTCTTTATACACAACATTTATGCATACTACTACAACAAACAAGCATCTCCTAATTTTCCTAAAGATCAAAAACTTTAATTCAAAATAATACTTTTGAAAAAATGGTACATATTACAGAAAAAAACAACAAACCTTTTCTAGCTTTTTTTTTCTTTGTTTTTTCCATCAATTGAGGTTTTAAAATACCAAAAATGGCGGAGAAGGAGATCATATGTATCATGTTTTCCCAACAAAACAACAACAACAACAAAAAAATGTCTCTTTTTTTTGTTTTTGTCATTTTTTGCATTTAACTTTTTTATTACATGACCAAAAAAATTAGTTTTCCAAAAATGAGCTGTAAAATGGCTGGAAACAAAAAAAAAAACCTAATCTTCCACCAACAGCCGCTTCACAATCTTTACGCTTGGCTCCAACACTTGCTCTTCCCAAACCTCTCTCCACTTCTTCGTCTTCTTCTCCGACGACGACGACGTACTCATCTTCATAACCTCTTTAAACGACGCCGTTGCATCAACTCTTTGTATCTCCCATCCGGCGTCTTTTAGCATCTCAATCTTCTTTATCTGTCTCTTCGCTAACGTCCACGTGTTCCTTTTGATATCATCAACCGCCTTATCGTACGCCGCTTTTCTCAAAGCATCATCCCACTTTATCGTCCCCGGTGGATACTCCTTGAAGTAACCGTCGAACTCCGGTACACCTATAGCTTTCCGAATCCCAAACCGGGGTTCTAAACCGGATTTAACCGGGTCGTAAAACCCGGATAGCTCTTCGAACATACCCGAATCCATCATCTCGTCGACCCGTTTTAGAAGATACTCGTAGAGCACAGTCTCTGACACATCGACCCAGATGAAGCAACAGTTGTAACGCAAATCTGAGGAGATTAAACCCGACCCGGATGAGAAAGGATCGATCTTTGGGTCGAACCGTTGAGATAAGAGTGCGTGGACGAATGAGTTAGATCCACCGGCGATGATCGGGAGCTTTTGACGAGATGTTATGTCTTCGACGGCGTTTGAAGCGGCGGAGCGAAACTCCGCGGCGGTGAGCTCGCCGTGTTCGGGGTTGAGGTAACCGAGGAGATGGTGAGGGACGCCGCGACGGTCTTGTAACGTAATCTGATTGGTTGTGATCTCTAAGCCTTCGTAGACTTGGATTTTGTCGGAGTTGATGATCTCTGAAGGGAAACGAGTGGCGAGATCGACGGAAAGTTTCGATTTTCCGGCGCCGGTTGCTCCTAAAATGACGACGACTTTGTCTTTTGGCCGTGAGTAGTAGTACTGATCCTCCATGCGTATGGATACTACTAAAGGTTGGTGTTTTCGTCTTCGTTTGGTGAAAGAGATGATGCGAGAAGAAGAAGAAGCAGAAGAATGTGATGATGAGAAAGACGGCGTCGTGNGCTTTTGACGAGATGTTATGTCTTCGACGGCGTTTGAAGCGGCGGAGCGAAACTCCGCGGCGGTGAGCTCGCCGTGTTCGGGGTCGAGGTAACCGAGGAGATGGTGAGGGACGCCGCGACGGTCTTGTAACGTAATCTGATTGGTTGTGATCTCTAAGCCTTCGTAGACTTGGATTTTGTCAGAGTTGATGATCTCTGAAGGGAAACGAGTGGCGAGATCGACGGAAAGTTTCGATTTTCCGGCGCCGGTTGCTCCTAAAATGACGACGACTTTGTCTTTTGGCCGTGAGTAGTAGTACTGATCCTCCATGCGTATGGATACTACTAAAGGTTGGTGTTTTCGTCTTCGTTTGGTGAAAGAGATGATGCGAGAAGAAGAAGAAGCAGAAGAATGTGATGATGAGAAAGACGGCGTCGTGGTGGTGGTGGTGATGAGACGATCGGAGATTGTTGTTTGGAGGAGGAAGTTGAGTTCTGTCATTAGCTAAACAACAACAACACGGAAAGAGACAAAACAAAACAAAAAAGTTTTCGTACGGTTCTTTTTTTTTGTGTGTGTTGTGTTTTTTGTAACGATGCACCACACTACTCTCTCTCTCTCTTGGGTTTGGGCAGGGTTTGGGGTAAGAGAGAGCTTCTTCACTTCAATGGAGGTGGCTGACCTGTAATGTATCACCACTACTTGTGGGTTTGGGAGAGGGTTTTAGAGGAGAGATAAATCGTGAAATTGAGATAGAAATTGTTGGAATAGCTTAGTTGCATGATTAAGAAACAACAAAGAGAGAGTTTTTTTTTTTCTGTCTATGATTTTTTAAAGAACCATTTGTTTAAAAAATCTATAGACGTGATGATATAACCTAGAGATTAACAAAGACATACCGATGAAATGAAAGAAAAAAAAAAAAAAAACATCACTGTTTTCAGGTTATATATACAACCTTTGTTTTTTTCTGACATTTGTTAAGGAAAAAAATAAAAAAAATAAGAGAGTTTGTTTTTTGTTTTTGTTTTTTTTTGTTGGGTTTTCAATGTGTTTCCCATCATTATTATTTTTTTGTAACACACAAATGTGTTTTTTCTCATTGAAAATAGGAAAGAAAGGACAAAAATAGATAGATCATCCAAATGGCAAAAGAAGGAATTATAGCTTTGGGTTTTTTGAAAAACACTGATGCCACGTGTCTTTGGAAGTGTGTATAAGGTAGGACTAAGAAGAATGGGAGAGGAAAACAAGTGAAGAAGGGGTGAGGTAAAAGAGAGACGCGTGGGTTGATTTATTGGGGTTATTGCGATTTGCGAGAACTACAATAACATCACATGCTTCTCTTGATTGTGTTTTTTTTTTCCCTCTTTGTTTAAACTCTATATGCACCTATAATAATCTTCATCTAGTATTAACTTATAAGCAATTCTCTTTCTCTTTTCTCTCTAAACGATCGTGTTTATGAAACATCCTTCATGAGAGCTCGCATTATTAATGCTCCCGGTGATTATGGCATTTACTCTTACTATCTCTCTGACTTTGGTTATACTATTAGTTTTTTCTTAGACAAAATGTATGTGTACGATTTGACACCAACACCAATATCTGTTTGTAACGAGTTTTAAGTCATGTCAAATGACTATTTAATCTAACTTGTGCTTAGTTCTTCTTCAAAAATGACATTGAAATTATATTCACATTCGCATTAGATGGAAACCTCTTATTCGATAACGTTCTTATGTATATGGTACTAGAAAACTCGGTTTGATATAGCAAAACCGTGAATTGATTGCGCAGTTCATCAAATATACAATCTCTTTGAAGTTATTGAACCGTGCTATATATCAATCCACGATGATAAACAATCAACATGTGCATATAGAGCATCCGGACTATGAACAACCTCGGACCTACCTAGCTTTATGATGTGTGTGATTTGAAGTTTTATCGTTAAAAAAACACTTGAATACTGCATGTATGTTGTTGTATTCTTCCTACGTACTACACAATTCATCTTTTCACAATTTTTATTTATCTCCTCGGACAAAAATCTGACTAGTCCACTTCTAAGAATGCGTAATGCACATTTGTTTCTTTTCTTGATAATGACGTACGTACCACACATTTGAACGGCCTCTTTCTGCGAAATTCGTTATTAAGCTTATTCTATGCAACGAAGACATAACCGACGAGAATAATCTATACGTGCTTACGTTGAAGCAAGATGGTTCCTTTTGTTTTTGGTCGTAGGCTTATGATGTTGATGTATGCTATCGTCTAGCTAGCTACTCCTTGTGGATTAAGTATTAAATATATTATTTTTAAATTTTTTTAAGTATTTTATCAATTGTATACCAATGTTTATGCAAAGTCAATGGCTTCTCTAATCCAATACGAGAGAAATTATAATATTTCTTAATGCTAATCAGGTTTTCCTATCCATTTATTTAACTAACTAAAACTTTCCCTTTCACCCACATTATCATCAATTATAATAAGATATATAACCGACACTAAATACAACTACACTAAGATTCAAAATGTTTTCTAGTTAGATGATATGAAATAATGGTCCAAAGTCCAAACTGGGTCTTCTTCATGTCACAGATTCAAATGGATACATAAATTACAATATGGAGATGTATGTATGTGAGAGAATATTACTCTATGGTTAAATTATAGACACGAGGGGTTATATTTGTATGCACACATGCGTGTCTAGATCCACACGGGTTTTTATTGATGGTCATATGTGAATTATTTGAGTTAATAATCACGGGAGATTTGAAAAAAAAAACAACAACTATGAAAGGACATACGTACGTACTATATGGATATGCACGTATCAAAAAAAAATTTAAACAAGATCCAATTATAATGTAAATGATATAAAATAATGATAATTATTTTCTTAGAGAAATCTTCCACCGTTGGATTATAACTAGCTTTTTATTAATTATTAGAGGCTAATGCCTAATGGTGAGAAATTAATTATCAGAAAGAATCCTTATAATTAGAAAACTTGAGAAATAGACGACAAAGAAAAAATTAGACAAAGCCTCCACTTGGCTTCTGCACAACTCAACGGTTCATTCATCATCCGGACCTGTATTGTATCTGTATCTAATTAATGTTAAACCTGTTGCTCTAATCATGATCCAAGTGCCGTAGGTCTTGTCTCTTATGGAAAATAGATTAATTTAGTCCTTAACTTCGTTTAAAAATAATAATTAAAGGATAATAATAGTTAAACACTATACGTCCAAAAAAAGTATACCGCTAGAAGTCTAGAACTGAACTTATAGAATAATCATTACGTATATTAAATAATAGTCAGCCAACTGATACAACTCGAATTATATAAAACTGAATAGTATATAGCTGACTTTAATTTCCAAGTCAAAAAAGGGAAAAGAATATACAATAAGTCACTTTAATTTCGACAAAGGTTTATCGGTTTCATATTCAGTTAACGACTTGAACATATATCCAATCAATATACAATGTAGAAAACAAATTAAATTGGTCTAAATAAAAGTAGTAGTCAAAGACCGAATCATGCCATTTACATATGCTTAAAATTAATTTGAACTGTGATGTGATATTTTTCTGTAGTTATATATTACAACGTAATATTTTGTATGTTAATCTTCGGCAAGTTAGACAAAAAAACACTCACCACAATTTATCACACACACACCCACACATTTTTGTCAAATAATGAGTCACATATATGTTAAAATTATTTACAAATAAATTGAATTTCTAGACATTCATTTAGTACCCTTTAAAAAAAAAAAAAGACTAGCTAAAATTTTTAATGTGATTAAAAATTATCTTCCCGAACTATGCATGCACCACAATATATGCATAAACAATGGATTGCTTAGTGAAATGGTCATCCACAATATGAGCATAAACGATAAATATTGGTAGAACATCTCTTAAGTTAAGAAGAGTTAAGACTTTGTCGGGGGACATAATCACCCCATTCCAACCCCTATGTTTTGACTAAACCGGTTGAAGTCGATTAACATATGGCCTCATCGTCCGTAATTTACAACTCAACATATATAAATGACATCAAGTTATAATTACATTCGATCCAATACGTGATATGCACTTCACCTATACGTATACGTCGATCTTGTGTGGTAATATGATGAAACCAAGTTAAACTTAAACTCGACAATAATTAAGTGGTATCCCAAAAAATTAATCCCGTTTTTAGTTTATTGAAAATAGCATGACGACTATATTTTTGAACTCTACCAAACCTTTGTTGCACGCTGAAATAAACGACAAGGTGCTTCAATATAGATAGTACCATCTATATACGAGTATACGACATGCTGCCATGTAGATGTAGTTTAAATTAAGTTGAATGGAACGATATGTCGGGTTTTGTAATTTATTAAAGCTGATCAGAACGAGGTTTAGGTACCTAGTCGTGACGTAACAAATAGATAGAGACAAAACAAAAATGTTGTAAAAAAACGAAACTCACTTTATATATTCTTCAAATGTTTACAAGGGAAACACAACATTATGATGATGTCCATTAAATTATAAAATTTAAATAATTGTTTATAGTGTGATATACAATCATAGTTTAAACTTCTCTGCAATTTGAGCATCCACATGCTGCCATGCTCTGCCTCTCCACACGCTTGTCCCTAAACAAACTGTATTGAGACTCAAACAAAAAAGTACAGCGTAGTTTTAATTAATCATTTTCCTATTTAATTATATTTTCAACTCAAGTAAACAGTAACACTAAGCACCCAATATAGGTCTCGTTGAATTTTGGATGAAACCTATACGAATTTTAATAGAAAATGCTGCTATAAAATCACTTATCAATTGGCTGTATTAATCCCAGTTATTTGATTATGTTGTTAACAAATTTCCATGATTTCATATGACAAATATCAATGATTAGTTAGCGAACTTAGTTAAACTCAACATCAAAATTCTTAAAATTTTAATATTTTGAAAAGAAAACAATTTTTGTAGTACTGAGGTATTTATTAAAATATAAGTTTTGAATATATAAATTACTAAAAACAAATTAAGGGCATTAGTTATAATATGTTCTTGCAAATTGTTATTTAATTATAGATTAGTACTATATTATAAAATATAGTTTGGTTTCTTGGTCCAAATAGGCAAATACCATCCATTTTTATGTAGAAGGCCCAAGTACATACTTATATATATGATAGTCAAGAAAATATTACTTTTTATTCTAAATTGGGCTTGAGCCCTCTAAAGTAGTCAAGGGCTATTTTTCTAGCGAATTATCCAAAAGTTATACAATCTCAAGTAATTGTAATTGTAGTAGTCTCAATACTCACTTTCCTCTTTGATGTTTTTGTTCACTGTGGGTGCCAGACTACAATGTGAGTTGGCTACGAGGACCAAACGTGTCCAAAAATCGCTTTTGTAACTTGCGATGTGATAAGAGACATCGAGAAGCAAGTTGATAAGGTCGTCAGTTGTTGAAAATACATAACGGAATGTTTTAAATCATAGACAAATGCATAATTGTGAAATGTCTAAGTTATTGCCAATGTTGATACTTCATGGAGCAGCAGATAAAGTCACAGATCCCACAGTGCAGCAGGAAGGTGATGTAGATGAAAATATAATCACCAACAATAGTTGCTTGGCGTGATCCCTGGCCACTACAAATTCTTTATTCTTTAGGATTAATTACATCTGAAAAATACACAAGGGTATATATGGCTTACAATGAAACCATAACCTTGGCCCTTGCTTGTTTAGCTAGTGCCTCTAAAGCTACATCAACCGCATCTGGCAAATCATAGTTCGTAGCGTTTGGGTGCGCATAAGTCAGTCTCGGGATCAAATCGATGACTGTATCCCTCATTTGAACAACCTCACTCTCCGAGATCCTTAAGAGCTCTTGTTCTATTTGAGTGCTGTTCTTTTCGTCCATGAAAACTGAGTAACTTCTTTTATCGTCCGGAAGATACCACAAGTACTGTGTATACATCGTGTGGGGTGAAAAAAATACGGGTATGCACCCAGCTAATATCGCATCAAATGTTGATCTGCGCGTGAATGAGTCCCCTGGTGCTTGTAGGCAAAACCGTGACCGAGCCATTACTCCTAGTACCGTCATTGGGTCGTGGCACCTAGATTGACGAAATAATCAAGGTTAAAACATTGAAGACAAAAAAAATGAGACACTCAAAATACAGTTCAACTACCAAGTCCCTAGTTGAATTATTGTTAACCTCTTACTCTCTTAGTCAAATAAGTTGAGAGAGTGTTAACCAATGAAAATGTAAATGTGATAAAGTTTCCAAACGTGGCAGTAGTTGTCAATAAAAGTTAAATACTGTCTAATTATTATGGACCCCCCAATATGAAAATTGTGGTCGTTGTATTAAATAATACTTAATTGCGAAAAACGTATAAAAAAAAGGAGTAAAGAGAAAAACCTGGACCCTCCATTTTCACACTTGAGAAGCTCACAATGACTTGACCCGGCGCATTGTCTGATCAGCTCGTCTCTAATGGCGGCTTTCTCCAACCCTTTTCTCGGCCCACCGACAAAACTAAACAAGTTTGGTCTCTCGACTCTTCTCACCTTGTTTTGCCACGTCACCATCTCTGCTGACGTGTACGGATGAAAATAAGAAGGATACGGTATACCAAAGTGATTGTCACCTTTCCAAGGCTGCCTCTCCACGGTCAGCACCGACATGTTCATGACACGTGGCATTTGCATGAGGATGTTTGCTCCAAAGTCAGTGTCAGAGGAGCGCATGAAATCCCAAGCTGTCCTCCCTATGGCCAAGAAATGATCACGACCGTTACTTCTCCTCCACCACCGTTGATCACTAATGTAGTCGACTAATCTGACGGCTAGCTCGTCTCGTTTGGTCAGGTTCTGTTCTCGGAACACGCTTGAAGCGTAGAGGCCACCGTAGAAAGGGACGTAGAAGATGTCCGCATTGTGTGGATTCCGCGTGCGGCACGGGTGGTTCTCCACACGCGCGTGGAAGATCATCTCGGCTATGAACTGGTGCGTAGCGAACCACGATGTTCTTCCGCTGCGGTGGAGAGGCTGACCGAGGCCGTTGTTGGACACATGCGGACACATGTTGGTGTAGATGTTCAAGTGCCGGCAGTTTTGGAGGAGGCCGATGTTGAACTCATTGGGAAGATCGTAGACGTAGACGGTGAAATTGTGGTGGCACGTGCGTGGGAGTGAGGCTGTGAACTCTGTTGGGAAGGGGAAATGGAGAATTAGGAAGAGGGAACAAACGGAGCAGAAGAGAAGCAGAGTGAGAATTATCAGCTTAATGGTTTCTTTGTTTTTTGGGTATTTCTCTTTCTCTTTGTCCTTCTTCTCCAGCCAGAGATCGATTTTGACTTGTCTCAACTTAGTGTAAGTCATTGTAAATGGAGAGAGAGAGAAAGCTGAAGTGAGATATTTAAAGAAAGAGCGTTACTATTATTTACCTTTACTTTGACGGTGGAACATGAAACCCGGGACTTTGTTGTTTTCTTATGTGTTTTATATTCAAAATTTGTATAGATCATGTAAGAACAATCCACTTGTAAACTCTCACTGTTTTGTTTATTTAAAAATTTATCTTCCGAAGAATATTTAACCAATAATGAATATAAGAAAGTTATATTCCAGTTTTTTTTTTTTTTCTCCCTTTTAAAAGTTGTTTGAAATTGCTTTTTGTTCTATCTTTGGATAAAAAATTTCGGTAACAACTTGTCTTGGTGAATGGTGATGGAGAAATTTCATAACCATAATTTGGTTTTAACCTTCATTGATAACCATTGTTAAGAGATGTGTTATTATATTATATGCCTGCTCCAATTATGAAATAAAGTTTAAGAACTTATCGTGTCCAAGTTACATTTTACATTAGCCACTGCTTCCTTTTAAGGGCCTGACTGGTTCAAACGCTGCGGTTGCGGGAGATTGCGGAAGCGGGCGATTGCGGTTTCAAGCGTTATTAAGCGTTTTGAACGACTGGTTTAGTGGTTTAAAATTGGTGCATTTGCGGGAGGTTTACGACTGGTTGACCAGCGGGTGCAATAGCGGTTGGAACATAATAAATGTGATATATAATTATATAAATGTTTTAAAATATCAAAAACTTTATTAAACTTGATTTATAATTAAAATTCATTAAAAATACTAAAATAATTATTAAAAAATAAATAAATTTCATAATGAAATACTTATTACTTTATGCATTTGGATTTTTACCAAAACTTTAAT
>NC_025689.1:30018863-30020219 GCF_000633955.1 Camelina sativa
GTGTGATTGGCCCCAAACGCTAGCAACCGCCCGCAAACGCAAACGCAGCGTTTGCGGGAGCTAGCGGGAGAACCAGTCAAGCTCTAACTGCAAATTGATGTTTTTTCTTTTTTCGGCTCAAATCAAAAAGTTAGCAAATATATACTTTTAGGCTAACTACTCATGATCACAACATCGATCTCCAGCAAGATTTCAATGGGTCTTGCTTTAAATGTTTTTTTTTTTTTTGCTTTAATTGTTTATATCTTTGTCTCAAGAACCTATGGTTTGATCAAATTCACTAGAATAATATACTAATCTACCAAATAAGCAAATTAAACGAAAAATATGATTGGCTCATGTAAAGTAAATGCTACAGTACAGTATTCGTAGTAAAAATATGTTAAAGTGGCTGACGTTAAGCATCCATAGTTATCACTCATAATAATGCTACAGTACAGTATTCGTAGTAAAAATATGTTAAAGTGGCTGACGTTAAGCATCCATAGTTATCACTCATTTGATGAAGGGCTTTGTAAGTAAAGAGACTAACATATTCAACAAGACAACAACTCCAAAGTTTGAAAAATGAGTGATAATGTCTGGTCATAAAAAAGCTCTTACGAATCTTAGTCTGGAGTCTGTGACATAAGAAACAAATTTATAAAAACAAAAGGTCTAACGGAACAAAATAACAACTAAAATAGCAAAAAAAGTCGAAATCTTGAACTCATAATTTTCAAGCAAACAAGTGGAGCACTAGAAATTTTTTTCAAAAGACCACATTTGGGAGAAAGTGAAAAAGACAGCTACTTTTGGATGTCCTGCTTCAGCTTCCCTCCTGTCCTGCTTCAGCTTCTATCCCAGACGCATACTTTTGGATGGTAGATTAGGTCAGGTGTCAAGGTTTTTCTTCGTCGGAAACCTGGAAAGCGGTAAGACCGAGAGCAGAGCGAGTAGACTGGCATGATGCCATTTGGTTCAAAGGCTTGTTGGATTAAGCTTGAAATAAACTTAAGGCCCAAGAAAAGTATATTTAGGAGGATAATCTAAATATACATATTTGTTCTAAGATAATCTAAATAAGTTATCTTTCCTATTCTAGATTAGGAAATTGGTGTTGAGAGTTTTTATATTTAAGGTGATGCAAGAGAGTTGTAAAACCTTGTGAGAGAGATTTGAGATTTGAGAGCTTTAGGTTTTTGAGTTATTTTTCCTAAAGTAATAAAAGAGAGTTATTCTTATTTTTGATTCAAAGTTCTTAGATCTATATTTGGTATCAGAGCTAGAATCTAAAGGCGTTTAGTAGAAGGAGAGAGTCGTTAATCTGTGAAGTTGAAACATGAGTGAATTAATTTCAACTACAACCTCGACCGC
>NC_025689.1:30020279-30091839 GCF_000633955.1 Camelina sativa
TAAAAGAGAGTTATTCTTATTTTTGATTCAAAGTTCTTAGATCTATAAGGCTCTGTTCCAAAGCACTCGTTTATGATGTGGCTTGCTCAGCGGAATAGACTCCCTACAAAGAAGCGCCTTTTCTTCAAAATGTCCTCTTTGTGATTTGGTGGATGAAGCAAGGGACCATCTCTTTATCTCATGTACCTTCGCAAATGAAATTTGGACTTGAGTCTTCGCCAAACTAGACCCTTCACGACTGCCCCTGCTATCTTGGGTCAGAGCCTCTTCGCCATCCACACCGTCTCTCCTAAGGAAGCTCGTTGCTCAAGCTGTCGTCTACAACATCTGGAAGCAGAGGAACAATCTCGTCCACAATCAGGCCGCACACTCACCTGCAGTCACCTACCGTCTCTTGGATAAAGATCTCAGAAATATCATCTTTGCAAAAACTTCACCAAAAGCGATTTCAAAAGTTGTTGCAAGCCTGGTTAACATGATTTTCACTCCCCAGTGATTTCTCCTATTTTGATCCCTTGTTTTTATTCTTTTTGCCAAGGAATCAAATTGTAAAAGGCTCATAGCCAAACTTTTCATTATTAATGATATTAGCAAAACAAAGACAGCTAACTTGCCACACATGCTAATATTAATGCTCCATTGTAAACTAAAATTTTATTTAGATCTACAACGTGATGAAATAAATAAATAAAACTCATATCGATTTGTTTGTGTGATTGTGTCTGACTGCTTGTTTTAAAAATTATGTGTATGTAAGTCAGAATATATTTACAAAACTGCATAAAATAAATATACTACCATGAATTTAATGACTTGTGACGCATGAAAACTATCATTAACCGATAAAAGTTCAATTTGAAGACAAGCTAACAAACTTATTATTATTAGACTTCAAATTTACCCAAGAAAATAGAAGACTTCAAATCTATAACCCATCAAGATAGTTTCCATCTAGCCTATGAACAAATATCAAACACTATGAACCATAATTACTAACTTAACTCCATGTGTATGTTGTCATCCAAAACTTGTCCTTATTCACTCAAAAACATAGATCCGACAAGCTATTTCTGTACATCAAAGCATATATATTAAATATATCAGTGGATTAAAAGACAAAAACCGCAAAAGATAAGTTACTAATCTTTTTGAGTGATTAGAGAAAATAAGTTTAGGAGTAGGAGAATTGAATCAACCGATGGTCCAAATAGGAGAGGCCCGATGAGGTTGGAGGGAGATGCAACCGAGTTGAGTTTCCAAATTTTAGATTTCAGAAGTCCTAAAGGCCTTTTGTCGGAGAAAAATAAGTAACTAAACCCTCCTTTGAAGACAATTCAGAAAACACATTTGTCGATGTTAGTTTTCCGTTTGTTTGTCCACGGCGAGTAAAAAAGCGCCAAGGGAAGATGCATTTGTGTTACGTAATAAAGCCCATTCTTCTCGGCTTCCAAATATTGAGGCCCTGTTTAAAAATTTGGGCCTTGTTACTTCAGAAGAATGGAGATAGATAGAGCTCAGTAAATTGATAAGGCCGACGATGACTAATTTATTCATCCACATCATTGCTACGTATATATATATAAATTGGTGGAAATTGTTTTATGAGAGTTTTCTTCTGTGTGTGGTTCAGAAGAAAACAAACGAGAGAGAATAAAAACAACGAGGCTAAGCTAATTAATGGGTATAAAGTAGAGTAGCATGGTTGCATGCGGCAAGGCTAGTATAGGTCTATTATTATAACTGTTTCAGATATCAAAATGGAAAATCTCTTCTTTCCTATTTTCATCATAGCTACAGGTAAAAATAACAATAATATAAGTTACCGCAACTCTTATTAATCGTATAAATTTCTATAACGTCAAGTTTTAATATTTTAGTTATATAATTAGGATTAATATGAATTTTTATTTTGTGTTTTTCTAATAGAGCTTCTATTTTAGGTAGGATAATGTTTTAGGTTTTTCAGGGATTATGGATTTTCAAGGTTTTTAATACATGAATTTACTTATGTTTATCCAAACATGTAAGGTAAGTAATATTAATATTTTGTCTATGTATATTTACTAATTTCTGTATATATTAAAATATCTCAACGACTCTAGGAAAAGTTGGTTTATTCATAGATTTTGAATTCGACATAAGTATTATATCATATACATTTATTATCTAAGCTAAGAAAAATTGGTTTATATATATATATATATATATAATATAACATATACATAATACATTCCAACTGTAGAATTTTGAATTCGACTTATTATTTTACATATCTTAGACTAAATTATTCCCAAAATATCGATATGTTATACACATGAATATATTATATATATATATAGGGTACCCATATATATATATCGTACTATTTTATTTTTTTGCTCAATATATATTGTACTATTTGGCAAGAGGGTGTATAATATACACACACATAACCTAGCTCCTACTAGTCTTCTATTCCTAGCTTCAGTAGAAGCAGAAAGATACAAAATTTCGAGTTACAACAAAAATATATTTACTCACAATGATAACAACAACTCGGTGTTTTCAAATTTCAACTATAACTCAAAGATACTTATGAAAAAAAAAAAAATTGGTAAAAATATTTGAAACTGCAAGTTAAGAGATCATGTCCCCACGTGACTATATAAAACTTCTACACTAGTTTCCAGCAAGATATCTTCGTAATTAATGAAGTATATAGAGACATAAACATAGAGATATATATAAGAGATCATCAACAGGATGATAAATAAAATGAACAAAGAAAATGAATAAAGAAGAATTAAGAGCATGCATGTAATGTAAACAGAAATACAAATGCAAAATGAGAAAACAAATATTAAGGCAGGCAACTTTAAACATTCTTCTGCTTCTTGGAGTGCACGACGGTCCAGTATGTTTTGAATCGATGGCAGTGTAGATTGATTGCTATTTAACAGTTAGCTGCAACATTTTTAGTGTAGTTCTGAGCCTATCTGTCGTAGACACACTAGGCATATATCATTCCTACTTCTATACATACATATTTCCTATATCTACGTATTTTATCTATACGTATAAGCATATTTGTGTATGTATTTAGATTTACATGTAGAGATGTGGTGGATAACGGACGTAGAATCCCGAGATAAATCGGAAGAAAGGTACGGGACGAAAACGTTTTTGCTTGACGGATCTGTCTCTACGTGTGTGGTGTTGGCTTTTAGCGGCGATACGAAAGATTTGTAATTAGTTAAAGTTGTCTTCACATTGCTTTCTCTCTCTCTTTTTCTTTGTCTTAACCGTGACTTGTTCACATCTTTCGTTCGTGCTTCAAGTTTTTTATAACTTTCTATTTTCTTTTCTTTCTTTTCTATTTTATGATCACTGAATAATGCAGTTTATATACAGAAATTGTTCTCAAAATTTAAATCTTGATTATACAAAATGAATAGAAGAAAAACATATAATTGCTGTTACCGGATAAATCATGGGGGAATTGAGGATAATTTTATGATAAAAGATTATGAAGTATTCAAATTTTGAGGGATAACGAGTCAACCATATTACATCTTTAATTTCTCTAGATGTGTATATTTCTAATGATTCATTATAGTAATCATATGTCGAAATTATAACTAATCTCGTATGGCCAGTAAAAAACTAAGTCTCTTTTCCAAAGAAAACTACAATAACCAACATAAACTCGCATTGAACTGACTCATGCTATTTACAACTCTAAATCAAACACAATATATAGTATTGACCTATACTAAAAGCATTTACTTATCGAAGCATCTCTAACATAGGAAAAAACGGTATACGGGAATGTTAATTAGGTTCAAAAGCTTATATCTGGTCCAAACTAGCTCTTAAAGACCAGGGATCAAATTTAGTTATTTAATCGCCAAAAACATTAATCATGTGTTTGGGTTAAAACATGTCGAGCAAGTCAAGGGTTAAAAGTTAAAACATACTTTTAGCGTAAATATTTACTTTTAAACAGTATTTTCAGGGTCGGGCTAAGCCGGATAATGGCTTTTACGATATCTATAATTCACATGGATATGTATAACTACTCCAAATGTTTTCATATTTTTTTGTTAGATATACTTTGATACAAAATTTCACCAACAAGAAGCTTTTGTGAGGTTAAAATATAAATAAGATATTCACAATATCATTTAGGAAATACGTATACAGCATATCTAGAACGTTTTATAATATATACATATATATATATATATATATCTTATATTGCAATCTTCACTCAAAGTCTCAAGCATTTCAACAAGACAACCTAAAAGTGTAATAGGTGCCTTGTTATACGGCGCTGCCGTGGAAACTATTCACAGCTCTTTCGTCCAATCTATATAATATCAATTAAAGTTACTTGGTCAACATACTTTTGAGTTGACATCACCCGGAGAGAATAAAATCATAAAACGATAGCAATAATAAAAAAGAAGAAGCAGAAGTAGGATCGGCCGAAGCTACCTACATAAGAAAAATGTCCAATCAGGTCGGGCTACTGATAGACCGGTTTGGGTTAACTATATATAGCGAGACAAATATAAAAAGTTTGGAGGGCTGATTAATGTGATCCCTTACATGTCAAACCACACTTCTAATTTCATAACTTCATCTATCTAAATATGTTTTACTATAGAACGATAGAATTTTTTTTTTTTTAAAAAAAAACGCTTGGTCCCATGACTCATTATTCACAAATCAACCGAGATTGAATGGTTTTTACCCACATGATGACGTTACAGTATATATACATTCATATACATGTAGACAATGATTCGTATAACATGGCCATTACCCCCTGACCACATATAATATGTCTCAACAAGAATTTTTCAAGAAATTATCACCTTATTTTTTTTATCATCCAAAATAAATATTTTCACTATATATAATTCTTCGAACGAGGTTCTTTGGTTATATAAAGTTATATTTTTCTCTATGGTATCAATATAGTTGTATAATATTCGAATGTAATAAAAAAATTAGCCGTTTATGAATAACAAATAAATATGTGGCATGTAAAGAGGGCGTAATTGTTGGTCAGTGTTGGGATGAACAAAATTTTTATTTCATAATAAAAAAACGAGTCGAGTTGCTTTTTAATAGGATTTTTAAAAAAAGAAAAAAAGAAAAAGGGAAGTAGTAGTTGAAAGGAACTAGAGTGGAGCTGAAAATACAAAGCGGAAGTTTTACTAGTTAGGGAATTCAGCTTGCATCTAACGGTCTCCATCTGGATCTAGTTACTTCTTTCTTACACTTTATAGTTTATAACTTTATATGTAACAAAATGTCCTTTTAAATTTTGATTTTGAACAACCAACACCAAAACCCATAAACCAAGTCCCTCCAATCCCCCCAATCCTCACAGCTAGCTTCAGGCCAAAGTAGCTGAGAGTTCTAGATGAGCTCAGATAAAGGCTGTTCCAATCTCACTACACATTGTATCATATATTATTATCAAGACAATCTCTCTCTCTCTCTCTCTCTCTCTCTCTCTCTCTGACCCATTTGTCCGGTTCCTCTGTCCTCTCGTTGTTCTCTAATATTATATATTGCAAAAGCTTTATTTTTAGCTTATAGTAATCACTTCCATTGTGTATCCATAAATGGAAACTTTGTTAAACGTTCACCTTTTAATTTATACCCAATAGTACACATCCATGATGGTCCCTCTCATCTTCTAACTATGTTAACTTTAGTCTTAAATGAATTGGTTTAACATCGTTTTGCATCTGCGATTCAGTACGATAATTTTTCATTTTTGTATTTATACCGCACTAAATTCGAGTACAACACAATTCATTATGTTAGATCGATATAACAATAATAATCACAAAACAAAACCGTTTGAGATTAAATATAGATATTCAACTAGACAAATAATTTAAAAAAACAGCAAAACAGGTCATTATGGTAATAACACATGTAGGATCCATATAACGTTTAGACAATTCTTGATCCCACTTTTACATAGAACCAACAAAGTTAACAAATTAAGAGAAGAAGAAAAATACCCAAAATAACAAAAGAAGATAAAGAAAAAGAAAAGCAGAGGGAATCTATTTTAATATTTCAGAGCGAGTGATGATCTTGGAACCGATTGATGGGGAACCTAAGAGACTGATCCAAACGCTGCCGTGAAGCGTCACTATCACGACCTTGTGGCGGTTCGAGCGGCGCACGGACGCTGGCGGAGTCACGGCTAGGGAAACCGGTCGGACCAACGGGTGCACCTACACAAGTGTAGCAGCTCGGTTCCACAGGACTATCGGCCATGTAATTAACAGTGGTTGCGGCGGGGAGGTTAGGGTTTGGAGAGATGCTTCTGCTCGCTCGGAAAGATGGGTTTAAGTAGTAGTCGTTGAAGTGGTTGTGAGGAGAGTATTGGTTTGAAGAGTATGGATATGGCGGCGGTGGAGGCATGGGGGGTTGTGGAACCAAGTTTGTTGAGGAGCTTCCGGGGTATAGCATTGGTGATGAGTAAACCGACCGGTATATTGTTGGATCTGTAGTGTGATAGCTGCCAATAATTCCAATTATATCATTCATATGATACTAAAGCACATATTTACACGAAAATAATGATGTTAAGTACATTGAAGAGGTAAAAGAAAGTACCCGAAAGGTGAAATTCCAGGTGGGGTTATGGTATCGTTACGGTAGACCAATTGACGAGCTTGATTCAATGTCTCGGTCTCCCTCTCTTTAATATAAGTTCATAGAGAAAAAAGGACACATCAAAAGAGTTTTAGTCTTAAATGCGATTAAGCTAAATCTACTCGTGTTTAGTTGTAGTCAAAGCATGGATGTGACATCAAGCATTTATCAAAAGACAAAGAGAGGGTTTATTTGGACGAACTAGAAAAGTGTGAATATGAAATGTGGATTATATGAAAGTTTAAAAAAAGGTTGAAGGAGAGAGTAATATATGTATAAAAATGGACTTGCCTTGTCGGTGGCGATTCATGTGGCCACCAAGAGCTTGGGATTTGCAGAACTTGAGTGAACAAAATCGACATTCGTACACCTTCCCACTCTCATCTTTCCTTTCTTTACTACCTTTCTTCTTTCTTTGACCTAATTATCAACCATGAAATAAAGCATATTAACACAGTAATTCTAGTATACTCTAATAAAGTTCTATTTAACTAAAGCAATCTTTTTAAAAAAAAAGTTAGGGTTTTATGGTATGCCTACCAGAGGAAGAACCTTCCTCGAGGGCTTGCTTATTGCCATCTTTGGAAAAATCATCTGGAAGATTGTTGAGGTCTAAGTAATTCTCCTCATGCCTCCTGCCAAAATTTTCAATAAAGAAAGTGTCAATATAAAGATTTAGGAAATTATTAATGGAAGATAGAACTAAGAAAGTGATCTGGTGGGGCATATACATGGTGAGATTGGCGTGAGGTAAGACTTCTCCCCGAAGAGAGCTACAATAATTGAGAATATATTTTAGAAGACTTTCAGTTGGAGGCGGCACCACAAAAGGAAGAGAAAAACGTAGAGAGTAGTAAAAGTTAAATAAGAGAGGTTCGAAAGTTTTCTATCAGTTTATCTGCCACAAACCCTCCCTCCCATCTCTCTCTCTCTTTGTTTCTCTCTCTGCGTGTGGAAACTAAATTAGCAAAGTGGGTCTCGTGACCTTAAAAATATAAGAGGGTGGTCATGTAGGTTTAAGGGGGGTTAATTAAAACAGAGAGAAAGTGTTTGTGTTTGAGTTTGTGTGTGTGTGTGTATGTGTGTGTGTGTGTGTGTGATGAAAGAGAGAGATGAGAGGGACATTTCCTGAGTGAAAGGAGATGCTAGGGCTACTACTCTAGAACCCTATTACTGTACAATTAATTCATGTTAAAAAAGACAAACTCTTAATATTTTTTTGAAAGAACTATTTTTTCTCAAAAAGAATCAATGAGTTTGGATCTTTTAGTTGTGTATACAATGTATCTTTATAGAAATTCAACTAGTTAAGTTAGTCGTACTTGCAAGATACATGTATACACAACTAAAAGATCTTTGAATTTTAGATTTGTAATCTTTTCTGGTTGAAGATTAGAGCAGAAAATGTGAAAAAACATATGACTCGCTCACATGAAATTAACCTCAAAATTGCACACATAATGGAATGAAACATTAATTAAGTGTAACTTATCAGAAGAATAAACTAAAGAATATGAGAAACGTTGGGTTTTAATTAGGTTTAAATTTAATTAAAATATAAGGCGTCTTATAAAAAACAAGAGTAGTACTTTTTCAACAATGAATTAAATGTGGAAAGACACATCTAGCGAATCATTGTCTCTTGATAAAGAATCTTTCATGAATAGTTTGCAGCTACAAGATGGTCCTTGATAAACTTGTGATCCTCACTTAAGCATACAGAGGAAAGAACCAAGTAACTAAAAGAGAATAGATTTTATACTTTTAAGGACAATCCGAGACATGGCTAGTTCTATGGTCCTGCTGTTTTGAACAATACGTTTTGAGAAGTTTTACAATAAATATTTGTATATAAATGTGAGAAAAATGTTAGCTAGTAATGGTCCCCCATATGTAGATGCAATGTAATGCTATAGCTAGGCCTCTCCTGGGGCATCCACTTCAAAAAAATTTCTTTCAAAATTGTTTTTTGTACCCTAGGGTTTTGCAAATGGGACATGCAAGTGTTGCTATCACATAACTAATTATTAGGGTCCTTTGTGATCTTAACTTAGATATGCATGTCGTCTATTATCCTTACCTTTACCTTCCCATTACTTGTTTTTATTAATTCCTCAATATCACGTAGTTAATCTTGTCGTAAATTATCCTAGTTAATGTAATTCAATCAATATTAAAATATTGAAATAATATCAAGTTCCATCTATACCACATGCTATTTATACTAAAGACATGCTAATATTTTTGCAGAACTAACGTAAGATTCATAACATGTTCTTTCCCCATCCAATATATATTAACATGTTTTTGCTTAGAACTCGGTTCCTTAAACATATGAAGATTGTGCGCATGGCGATGCTTATTAAATATATGAAGAAAACATATAACTTGATGCTCTATATGCACTTCATCAATAAAAGAATGAAGAGGATCAGTTAATAAATTAGTGTCCGTTCAATATACACATATTTCTCTTGTCTCTCTACTTGGACAAGTGAGATGCTCAAAATTTTACAATTCACGGTCACGGAAGCGTGCGTGTCACGTGCCAAGTGGCTTGAAGGTCAAAAACTTCAAAACCCAAAAGAAAAGGTACATATATGCTCGTGCCGACCTACATAATAAAAAGGAATATTTGTTTATAAAAAAAGTCAAGCCTAAAGGCCTTATGTTAATACGATAAGCACTATGACTCCATGAGCATGAGTGGGTGACGGGACGGAGATTGATAATTTCGAGTTCATCAAATGAAAACCAATGGCGAAGAAGCCCAATCATAGTCGACAACTCGACACTAGCTAGGAACATATATTCTTTGTCGTGATTTTGGTCATTTACTTAATCTGACTTAATTGTGTATTAATCATAAGATATAAGCAATCAAAAAAAAAAAAAAATTGCATGCCAATATTTGTATTTTGTAAATTCAACAAAAGTTGGTCGACGAAAATCTTAATTACGTGATATATATATATATATATATATCACTATATTTTTATTTTTGAATACATTAAATTACAATTTCGCTCATCAACACCATCGTTCGTTTGTTAATCACTATTTTTATAATTTGAATTAAAACTATCAACATTCATTTTTTTTATTTTATAAAACACTATAGTAGTTTAAGCGAATTCAAAAAAGAAACCAAGTTCTTTCATAGACCCCGAAAAAAACAAGTTCTTTAACTAACTTTTTCTGTGTTTTATATACTGATATTAAGGAATTAGTATAGAATTATTAATTAATAATTTTGTATAATAGATTTTTTTTTTTGGTTTTATTTGGGTCAAATATGTATAAAGTAGGGATAAGTCGATAATTGTATATGAATTGTGACATGGTCAATAACTTCTATATTAGGTAAGATGATCAATTACTTGTTTCAGTATCCAATCCCCTATATATTAATAGAGAAATATTTTGGCAAAAAAGTTGAGGTGTTAGCATTATTTACCATCAGAGCTCAGGACACTATTTTCTTTATTTGTCATCAGCTTTTAAAAATATTTACATTTATAAATACAATTAACACTCAAAATTAAATTTTTATATTAACTTAATTATATCCTTTAATTATATTTTCATAAAGTCTTTAAAATGAATTTTTAAAACCCTTTGTTCATATGATATAATAATATAAGATTGATATTATAATAACTCTCACGGGTTAAATTTTAATTATTATACAATTTTTTTTATAGATATATACTATACAATCGAATTTTAAATATTTCAATTACCCATATATATAACAGATTTTGTAAATAAAAATTACAGTAAAAATATTAAATAATTATTTTATACCACACTATGTACGGGTTGTTACCTAGTATATTAAGAAAATACATGAATGTAGGGTACAATTAATTAAAATGATAATGATGAGGCTCCAAAAACCATAATTTTTTTATTTTTTTTTGTTATAATGATTTGCATAAGTTATGAGTAGGAGAGAGAGAGAAGGAGGATCAGGTGAGAGAAGGACCACACTACTACTCCAAGACTGTCACGGCTAGTAAGCTACGACTTCTAATCTCTCCCTCTTCATGTAACTTCTAATCTCTCCCTCTTCATGTAACTCTCTTTCGGACAATCGTACTTTTTACTCCTTTCTCTTACGTGGTCCTTCCTTTGTTTTATTTCACAATTTTTCCCTATATTTATTTTGTAATGGTTGAGATGAAGAAGAATACACAATTTTGTATATTGATACTTCAAATAGTAGGAGCATAATTATTGATTGTTCTGTATCATCCTTGTCATAACTCGTAATAAAATCTGGTAGTGCGTGAGAATATGACATGTTGATGTTGTACATCCCAAAATATACATATATATTACTAATGCATTAGTGATTGATGACTTGATGTGAAACAAGTTGTTTATAAAAGCAACAAGTTGAATAAGTGCCAAAATGTAAACTACACGATACTACGATTAAAATGTTGAACGTTCGATTTACAACGGTGAAACAATGAGTAATAAACTGACCTTTTTATCACCTACTTGACCTTTTGTCAAAAAAAAAATCACCTACTTGACCGTTGGTTATCTTGATATCTATTTATATTAGTACGTAACTACGTGTTGCTACGTGATAAGCACATTTTGTTTCATGGCTAGTGGCTTCTACATCCAAGCTCTATAAGGTGTGAATGTTTGAACATAGTCAATATCAACTTTCTTCTTTTTTACGGAGGGTAGTACAAAAGTCTTAGAAACTTGATGAAACACGTTAAATAAAATGCAACAATTCTGGTACGTTGGGTTTGTACAAGAAAAGTCTCATTGATATGTTGGATTTGTATAAGAAAGTCCTAAGCCCGTGTCAGTTAATGGGCCATTTCGACGATGTCAATATAAAAACCCAAATATCATTCTGCCGTAATGTCAAACCTTATAAAGGAGGTTAGAGAAGGGTTAGACAAAGTATATGCGTACAAGAAATTGATGATACATGAAACTCGCAAGTGATCTTTACTTAGAAGATAGAAGTCATATAGAATACCAAGTTGAACTCTCTCTTTACTTTTTATGATTTAGCTTACTTTGACACCAAAATAAAATAAACCAATGAGCTATCGCTTGTAATATTTGTTTTTCATTAAACTAAAAAAAACATTTATCACATATTTTTGTGATATCAAACAATGGTTCTAAACTTCTAATGTACGTGATTTCGGTAAAATGAGAAACGCAAACTGGACTAGTGATCCCATCTATATGGGTTGCACTTTGATCCTCGGTTTTGATTTTGGAATTGGAGTACAAGCCCACTGGGCTTCTGGGATAAAAACAGAAAAACAAAAATATATATGATGATGATTTATTTTTATTCTTGTTGGAGTCCAATTATGGGACTTTGTTTTGGTTTTATTTATGCTAGCTATATCAACGTATCTTTTGGAAAAGTATGCGTACGGGAGGGTATAATTATAAAAGGTCTGATATGCTCAACAAGTGGGTGTGTATGATACATTTTGATAGCAATGGGGTCCCATAAATATACGCTGACGATATTTCATTACAAAAAGAGTTTATAACCAAATTATACTTTTGATATATCTTGTTTAAATAACGAATGGTTGGTCCTAAACAGGTTACACTTGACAAGTGCTGCGTCAGATTGGGATCAGAATACATCAATACAATTAAAATTATGCTCTTTTATTTTAGGTGAATAATTGTAAAGTTTGGTTTAGTTTTAGGTATTAGATGAAGAAGTTAACCATTACAAACCAACCTTGTTAAAGCCAAAGTGGATATATATATACAGATTAATGTTAAAAGATAGATATTTACCAAAGAAAGTCAAAAATAGGACAAAAGAGTGGCCAAACAAAAAACTTACACTTAAAGAGGAGACTCTCTCATCAACAACAATCCTATGAAGCCAATAGGGAAAACTTGTTACCTACATAAGATTTCGCATAAACCTTTTCTATTTTCTTTTTTGTTAATATGAAATTTTCTGATTTTTTTTTTTAATCTCGATTATTAATAAATTGATGGTTTAATATTTGTACACATATTAAGAAAATTTTGATTTTTAAAATTTATAATTACTCTATAGTAAAAAAAACCATTATAAATTTATGATTTGTAATGGATATATTTGTTTGCCTTGATTAGAACCACTATGAATATTCTGATATCTCAAATCGAATCAAAACGGATAATTTTCACCGATTTACATAAAATCAGAAGATCATCGATATTTTTCTTATATGCTAACTTTTCAGTCTCCACAAAATTTTTAAAAAGGATAAAAGATAGTAAAAGCTAGTTCAAGTCGATCGGCACAAGTAAAAACAAAGAATCTACTAACGGTAACTTCTAAACGTGGGTTTCCCAAACGCTAAAAGGAACAGTCACGGAGACAATCACAAAACACAATCATGTGAACCAAGTCCAAAACAATCCTTTGGCTACCGTACACGTGTCTTATCTTTTAGCGGACGAGATCGCGTGTGATTGTTGCGTTTAAGGCGGTCCAGTTCTCTTTGATATTTTTTCTATTTTGGTAAGATATTTTTTGTTATTTGAAAAACACATAAATTGAAACAATAAAATAAAACATTTAATTATTACAATAGTTTGAGAAGATCGCTTATACCGATGAGATTTCTCACGGGAGCACGGGGACCGCTTGAACGTGGGTAGATGATAACATAATTAAAATAAATAAATTAAATTATTTTTGTAGTAGTAAGTTTGTGTGACAGAGCAAATAAAATAATAATGATAAGGTTTTTAAGATCTACTGTATATAATCTTAAAAATTAAAGATCTTCTGATTTATATTTATTTATGGTATACTTTAATTGGTTTTTTAGTGGTGGGACATTAGGAGTGAATGAGAGAAATGTAAAGATAGTGGGAGCTATTGTTTAGTAATTTTAAAATTTTTTATTTAATTCTTACACAAAGCAAGATGTTATTTAAAATTATTAAAGAGTATTCACATGCCAATGATATTTTATGATTGTTTTCCCAAGAATGCGGTAGTTTATAAATTATGACTAAGTATGTTTTTAGATTGATTTGTCGAATGACACGTAGCTTATTAACAGATCTGACCTTTGTTTATTGTTTCTCCCCTCCCTCAGATCTCATAGATATATACTTAAGAATTGTTACACGAGAAGAAAAAATATATACCTAAGAATTAATGAGATTTGTTATCGACATTTTTATGTATTTCTGTTTTGTTTATTTTAAAATACTTGAGTACCAGATTTAAGTTTATTAAATTTTCATTTTATTATGAATAGTTACCAATATTTCTTTTTTTTTTATCAATAAAGGAAATAAGCTCAAACAAGCCAATTTAGAGGGAAACTTATCTACAACTACAAATAAAACATGATGCAGAAATACACGTATCTGGCGTGTTAAAGAATCCGCTCGTACATTAACTTGTCTTGGGACATAAATCAAAGAGAAGGAAGAAAACTCCTCCCTGTCCATCTGAATGTCGTCGAGGTATGTTGCAAAAGCTGGCCAATCAGTAGGAGAAGACACCATCTTCCCCAAGTCTGAGCAGTCGGTAAGGAAGGCCACATCCCGGAAGTCATGTCCTATCATGCAGCGCATCGCCCAGAGGGGAGCTTCAACCTCAGCATGTAACGGGGATAAACTTCGCCAGAAATTTGTCGATCCAAGCAACGGGGGCGAGCTTTGTGACGAGTGACAACACCATCCTGCACCTGCAAAAACATTCGTCGCCTTCCAGGAGCCATCCACAAAACACTTGTGACCCGTTAATTCTCGAGGGAGTGGTATTCCCATGCGAGTCCCAGATAATGGGCGCGGAGGGATGAAGGGGATCTCCTCTCCCTCGACATCCACCTGAGCTTCCTGCCAGGTTAAAGCCTCGCCTTCTGCCACCCGGACAACCACATCCGGACGTTCATCCTGGTTCTCAAAAATACAAGCATTCCTAGCTTTCCAAATATACCACATCAGCTAAGGAAAAGCTGAGACATGTGAACCCAGACCTTTCGGATCTAGGAAATGATCCATATTAGCATACACAGACCCCGTCGGGAAAAGATGTGGTCCCACTGGGACATGGGCCAAGGCCCAAACCTGTCGGGCCGGCGGACACAAAAATATGGCATGGTTGATATCTTCCGCCTCCATCCTGCACCGCGTGCAAACAACATCGCAACTTACCCCCCGACGGCGTAAGTTAGTCGATACCGATATGCATCTCGATAAAACTTGCCACAAAAAATGCTGTAATTTTGGTGGACAATGCACCTGCCAAACCCTCGCAAGAAGGGGGTAACCTCTGGCCCAAAGCCCATTGCCCGAAAAGGACCCTGGACGTCCAACCGTTCCGTCTCATAACCAGATTTAACAGTATATTTCCCAGTTTTAGTAAAATGCCACCCTAAATAATCATCCTTTGTGCCACTACCAAGAGGGATAGCCTCAATCAGTGCGACATCCAACGGATCAAAAGGCTGGGTTAGTAGATCCTTACGTCAAGGATTAGTATGACGATCAATGAAATGCGGTAACCGTAGAGATGGGTCCTTAAAAGGACCATTACTTAAGGCTGGTTTGGAAATTGGGCTGGAACCCAGGGATCATTCCATATAGAAATTGAGGTCCCTGTGCCAACCCGTTTAATAAGTCATTTATTCACCAGAAAGTGAGCAGAAACGATACTCCTCCACGAGTACGAGGGTGAATAAGATCGTATTGGATCCATAGGATCAGAGTTCCGATAGCACCTACTTTTAAAAACCCGGGCAAATAGGGAGTCCGGATGATCTATTAGTCTCCACAATTGCTTAGCCAGCAGAGATGATTTGAAATCATCTACACTCTTGAAACCCAGACCACTCAGCTGTTTGCTACAACAGAGTCGTTCCCAGGCAATCCAATGCATACCCCCGGACTGTCCATTCGTACTTCACAAAAAATTGGCCACTGCACTGGTCAGTTTTGATGTGATTGTCTTTGGGAGACGATAACAAGACATCACAAAAGTCGGGACAGCCATCACAACAGATTTAACCATAACCTCCTTCCCCCTTTTCGAGATTAATCGCGCTGATCACCCAGTCGTGCGGCTCTGCAGGCGATCTCTGACATAGGAAAACACCTTAGTTTTATACCCCCCAGACTCTCAGGAATTCCCAAATAGGAACCCATACCCCTAGATTGGTGATCCCAAGAACCCCCTGTATTTCCGTCCGGACTACCTCGTCAACCGTGTGACCGAACTGAATCGAAGACTTGGCCAAGTTAATCTGTTGACCCAAGGCCCCTTCATATTGCCGTAGAATATCCAAAACCACCCTGCATTGATCCGTATTAACCTTACAGAAAAGACTATCGTTCGCAAATAATAGGTGAGTAATTGGCGGGCATTTATTGGCCACCTTAATACCAGTAATCCGCTTATCCGCCTCCGTTTTCCGGACATTTGCAATAAGGACCTCAGTACATAATATGAACAAATAAGGAGACAGCAGATCCCCCTGTCGCAGGCTCCGCTTCGGGACAATTAATCCATTTGGTTGCCCATTGAGAAGAACTCGATACTCCACCGAAGAGACACAGAACATTATCCAGGAGATCCATTGTTCAGAAAAACCCATTTTTCAAAACAGTGCCTTCAAAAAACCCTACTCCACTCTATCATACGTCTTACTCATATCCGTCTTTATTGCCATAAATTTGCCTTTACACGAATTATTCGTCCTCAGCCCATGAAATATTTCTTGAGCAATCAGAATATTGTCCAAAATCAACCTACCCGGAACAAAAGCCGACTGCGTCTCCAAGATGAGACCAGGGAGAAGAGCCTTAAGCCGTTGACACAAAACCTTTGAGAGAATCTTATACCCCACATTACACAGACTGATGGGACGCAAGTCCGCCATCCGCGTCGGTTTGGCCACCTTAGGGATAAGACAAATATGCGTCCGATTTAAATCTTTATCAAAAACACCCTCCTCCAGAAACTGGTTAACCATATATACAAGATCAGCTTTCACTACGGTCCATGCCATCTAGAAGAACAAAGCAGTCATCCCATCCGACCTTGGAGCTTTATCCGGATGCATCATGAACAAAGCCTGTCGAACCTCTGCTTCCGTAGCCGGGGCAGTTAACCAAAAATTATCCGCATCTGTAATGACCGTGTTAACCTCCCGTAAAACATTCTCAAAATTAGCTGGATTAATCGAAGTGAACAGTTCCTTGAAATACGAGACTGCCGTATCATAGATATCCGCATCATCTGTCGACCAAACATCCTGTTTATTGTAAAGCCCAACAATCCTATTACGAGCCCGGCGCTGTTTAGTTTGTGCCTGAATATATTTTGTATTTTTATCCCCCACCTGCATCCACCAATTTCTACTCTTCTAATACCAATGAATTTTCTCATCCCGGTATGTCTCTAGCAACCGGGAATTTAAATCGGAAATTAATTTCGGTGTAGACGCATCATCTGCCTGAGCCACTTCTAACTGCCGTTTAAGATCCTCGTTCAACTCCCTACCATATGGAGGTTGCATCTTACGCCAGCGAGAAATTGCCCGCTGACAGGACACAATTTTATCCACAAATCCTGACGAGGCTGGATCCTGGTCAGCATGCCAACCAGACGATATCGCCTCCATTAAACCGGCATTGCCAACCCAACGCCGATCAAACATAAAACTCCGCCTCCCTCGTGGCCTCTTCGCACCTATACTAGACACCAGGAGCATGTGATCTGACGCGATCATTAGTAAATATTCAGTCACTGTATCCGGGAATAAATCATGCAAATCCTCATTACCCAAAGCTCTATCCAACCGACAACGAATATGCTTTTTATCCCGCCAACCTTTCCAAGAAAAACAATCACCCAGAGGAAGCAGGACGTAACCTCCCACCGCGCTTTTCATGATTTACGGTTAATTCATTAAAATCTCCAATAAGAAACCAAGGTGTAGACCGAGTTGTACCAATTCGTATTAGCCGTTCCCAAACCAAATCTCGATTTTTGGGGACTGGATCCCCATAAACAAAGGTTAAATTAATTACACTGCCTTTGAAACATGCTTCCACATCAATTAATCTGTTTGATTCCATTAAAATTGAAACATTAAAAACATCTTTATTATAAAATAGAGCCAATCCTCCACTACAACCAATAGGTTCCACTGTTTTCAAATCAGTAAAGCCAAAATGGCCTACAAATTTTTCCAAAAAAGAAAAAGAATGTTTTGTTTCCATAAGAAATAAAAAATCTGGCCTATGTTTATTCCAGAGATCCCTAAGATTTCCTATAGAGACCTTATTACCAAGCCCTTGACAACTCCAAATTAATACATTCATTTAACAACTTTGGGTTTGGGTGGTTTGGCACCCCCGAGCCCGCCTTTGGCCCCATCATGAGCCTTTGGAGCAATTCCACTGTCGACAGCATTCGGCCCATGCGGAGGGCGTCTCCTTGGGGATAGCAACATCTGCGCATTGCGCTTCTTCGCACTTACACCTCTTAACACTGGACCACGCCCCTTCCGCACCTTTGCCCCATCCGCTTGTAACCCAACATCCTCCATTACGACCTCCTCGATAACACCCTCCTCACCCCCTAAATCATCCTCTAAGTCATCAAAGGTATCAGGATCCTCCTCCATCACCCCGACATCCAAACTCAAGCTACCACCCTCGCTTCCAGCCCCCACAGGGTCCCTCCGAATGCCTCCAGAACCCAATTCACGCCCCTGAGCTCCCGCCTCATCCGATACAATCGTTGATGCTAAGTTCTGATCTGGATAGCCCACACCAACTGCGTCTGCAACTTTGGAGACCGCTGTGGGAACCACAACAACATCCAGCCGAGGCTCCTCGGGAGCCTTAACTTCAGCCCGTGAAGCCTCCTGTGATGACCCCGTAGCAGCAGCAGAAGTAGTGACTATGTCACCCGACCCGTGTAACATCCCCTCACCTTCCACCAACTCAGTCGAGGCGTTCATAATTTGGCCCTCCTCAGCGACCTCGCCCCCCCCACTGCAGAAGGCGGCAATGAACCCGCAACCGCACTCTTCTCCTGAAACAAAGATTTTCGGACAACCTTCTACGGGTGAGAAAGCACCCGCTGCGACCCTAACTCCTCCACAACCGGATCTCTGACCCGCTCATCCCGATGACGTCCCTGTCCCCTCGCCATCCCATGATGGCCACGAGAGTCCTGCGAAGTCCCTGCATGTGAGGACTTCTTAGCCCTATAGGAAGGTCCAGCCACCTGCTCCACTCTCGGTTTAGACGAACCTTGTGTGTTACTCTCGTGATGCCCTTTATGAGGACCAATACCACCTCTAGCATCTGCTAGAACTGCCCCTTTGTAACTTAACGCTTGTCCCTGGTCGCTACTCACCTCAGATCCACCCCCACTTCCTCCAGAAGACAAAGAACCCAAAGTTGGACAAACAGATTCATCATGGCATAGACTAAAGCAAGTCTTACACCAACCATGGAGACGCTCGTAGATAAGCTTAACGATCGTCACCTCGCCATTGTAAAACTCAATGTCTGTCTCAAAACAGAGAGGATTCAGACCATCAATCGTTACCTGAACCCTCCCTCTGTCGATATCCACAGCTTCCACAACCCCCAGAGCCGAACCAATAACACGAAAAGTGGTTTCCGCCCAAAACTGAATTGGCACATCAGAGACACGAATCCAGAACTTCAATGATGATGGATAAGCCGGATCCACCACTGGAGTCCATCGAACCAAAGAAACCATCCAAGAGTCAAAATGAAAAGGCTCTTTCTTCATTACCTCCACAATATCAGCTTCCTCATCAAAGTCGAATTGGATTTTTCCCAAACCCAACTCTGCACCCGCAACTCTGCCCTCCACCCCGCCGAATCTGTGGCATCACAATGAGCAGAGACTTCAAATCCTTGACTTGAGGATTAAAACACCGCCCAATGACAGTCTTAGAATAACCCACAATGAGAGCGGAGTTATCAAAAAATGGAATCATGATCTTCCGTTGTGGACGTGCGACATCCTCCGACAAGCCAACTAACCCCTTCCCCATGATACCACTTTGAGCCATGACGTGATGAAACAAAAGAAAGCAAGACAAGTGTCAAGAAACTTCCCGCAAAGAACACCGAAAGAAATGAATGGCACAAACTGCTGCCAAAACCCACTGATAAAGAAGTCGAGACCAGAGAGAGAGTCGGAAAAGGAAAACGAAATCAATCAGAGACGATACGATTCCAACCAAATACAATTCTCTGGCAAAACTTCCCCAATCCGGAAGACAAATCCCCAGCAAATCATGTGCAATATCACCCAATAAACCCATATCCGGGTGAAACGGGAATCAAAACCAGAGGGGAAATCGAAAAAGGAAAGCGAGATCAAAAAGAAAGGATCCGATTCCGACCAACAACAAATCCTTAGCAGTAAAGCCCTAATCCTGAGAACATATCCTTAGCAAATCTTGCACGGAATCGCCCATTAAATCCATCAGATCCCGTAGCCCCCGAGAAACCGGATCCCACCCATTAAGAACCACCAATCTCTCCCAATCCGAAGAGAGCCACAATATAGAAATCCAGATACACCAAAAATCTCCAAATCCGCCTTTCGAATCAGAGATCCACAGTAGCACAATCCCGAAAGATGTGCTAACCCAAAAAACCCCAAATTCCCGAAACACAATCCCTAAAAATCCACCAAAAGAAGATTTTCCGAGAACAGCACAGCCAACCTCCAACAGATCCAGAGAAACCCATGGAAAACCACAACCTTCAACCAGCCAGATCCCCTGAATCATCCGAAAAATCAAAACCCTAGAATCGCATGTGTCATCGCCGCTCTCTCACTTTTTTTTTTTTCTATTAAGTAATCTGAAATGACATTTTAGTATATTTCAAACTTCGCATCCCATATAAAGTTTTTCTAACTGATGCATTAAAATTATATTTATCTTTGAATTATCAGCTAGTTACCTAAAGTTATATATAACGGTATGTTATAGAAGTTAGAAACGTAAGCGTCAGCGTAAGTGTCATATAATTTAGTGATAAACGTAATTTTATTTTGTCAAAAATATTAAACTTTGTCATAAGAAAACATAATTTTAGTAAAGTGATCTTAGTGTAGTGGCATGAAGTAAGTTTATTTGTAGAAAATACCATCACACCAAGATATGAATCCCGCTTTCTATGAATATAAGAATTTTGGCTAATGGACCGGTCAGTTGTGGCCCAACGATAGCAAACAAAAAAACGTTTCTACAATTGATAGACTGGATTGTTTCTATTTTGAGGAAACGCTTAGCAGCTTGACTTTTTATGAGGCCAAATTGTTTCTATTTGATAAAAAAATTATGAGCTCGCTTACCCAAAACTAAAACTGATAACTAGATATTTTGAGACACAAAAACCGGTTGTTCGTATGAATAAAAAAAACTAGCTGACACAATACATTATACATGTCCTAGAAATTAGTAAGTATGGTTTTTGAATAACCGAAATTTATGGAGTAACACAAAAAATGGTTTAGATACATCATACATATGACTGTTGTGTCCAGGATAGAAAACAAAGATAAAATCATATATAACTATGTAAATGCCAATGCAAAAACAAAATCATTGAAAAAACAAAAAAATTATCACTCACAAAAAACACTAAAATACATTTGTTTTATTTTGCAATCTAGAAGTAACAATTTTGTAAACATTTTACACAAAATAAATATATTTTCAATAAATGATATGTTGATAAAATTATTGTAAAAATGGTAAATTAATGGTAAATTATAAAATTTTAATTAGTTTTGTTCATTTACTGTTGATATTTTTTTTTACTAATTCAGTAACGATCCATATTGTAATTGTATAAGATATAACATACTGTTTATCATATAGCAAATAAAAACGTTTCAGTCACAAAGTGATTAGTCCATTTTATCTGTTATTTTTCGAAATTGTATATAACAAGTAAACTAGACTAAATATATATAGTTCCTTTTATATCATATAAAACTGTATTGTTTTTTTTTTCACATAAAATAATATTGTTATCAAGTTAACAAAGAACAAACCGAAACATCGCAAATCTAATCATACCTAAACTAAAACTCCCTAAAAAAGTATATCATAATTTATTATTACTATAAAATACCAAAAGAAATCTCAATTAAAATAGAAACTTAATAAATTCATAACATATCCATCGAGCAAACGACCCTTTAATATTTTATTTCAATATAAAAATATTTATCAATTTTTGAAAAAAAAAGAAAGGAAAAAAAATGGGTATGGCCCTATAAATGAACAAAGGGACCTCAACAATGTCCTCTTCTCTCGTCGTCGTCTCCTTTGGCCTAACTACATTACATTATACACACACACTACCACACACTTCACGCTCTCTCTTCTCTCTCTCTCTCACACCTTTCATCATCCCTTCTCTCTTTTATTCTATGTTCATCATCTAAGCTCCTCCCTCTCTCTCCTTCGCCGCCATAGCTTCCACTTCCCTTTAAACAAAGCTGTACAGTTAAAAGCTTAAGGTACGAACACGAATCTTATCTTAAATCCTTCAGATCTGTGAATTTTGCCTTTCAAAATTAACGGATCTGTTCTCGATTTTGTTGTTAATTTCAGATTCAGATCTTGTGTTTAGAGATCTAATTTTCAAAATCTGTGTGTTCATGTGAATCAGGTTTATTTTAAATTTTTTTTTGGTTTGAAAAATTCGAAAAAGATGAATCACTTTGCGGTACAACCAAACGCGTTCGCAGCTGGTGGAGATTTGAGAAGCTCTGTTTCAGTTGTTGAAAGAGATCAAACCACCGTCGTTTGCCCAAAACCACGTCGTATTGGTCTCCGTAACTACCATCATCCTTCTCGATCTCTCCGTTGCTACTTCAGGTTTGTTTGAATTATTCAAATCCTCACTCGTTCGTGTGTTTGATTGATTCAATTTGCCTATAAGATTAATTGTGATTTTTTTTTGTGTGTATTCAGTCATCAATTGGAGTTATGTGAATCTAAAGCAGAGACTGATATCTTAGATATCATACTCACCAAGGTTTGTATTCTTCTTCTTCGTTCGTTCTCCTTAATTTTGAGTTGTTTTTGGTAGGTGAAACTTTGGTAAAGGATCTTTTTCAATTAAAAGAAACTAGTAACGAGTCGGTTTCTTGAAAATATTATTCTAGAAAGAAAATTAAAAGTAGTAGTAATCGTGTACGATTCTTTTGATTATATATAAAAAAAGGGAACATGTGATCGTTGTGTGTGTGTATTAAGGACTTTGTCGAATACTTTAGGAATAAAGACGTCTTCTTCGAGTTAACTCCTTACAGCACATAGTGTGGGTCACCTATGTTTCTTTAAACTATTTATTTAGCCAAAAGAAGTGTATGAATTATATAATAATCATGGAGGAGGAGATTTTGATGATGATGTGTTTTTGGTTGACAGGATGGTTATGGTACAGAACAAGTTAATACGCAGCAGCAGGTAATAGACTCGCCGTCCCCGTTTTTATGTGGGTCGCCGCCGAGCAGAGTCGCTAACCCATTAACACAGGATGCAAGATTCAGAGATGACATCGTACTGGTCTCTTCACCACCGGTGGGTTTACCTCAGTCATCCCCTTCTTCTACTACTTCCTCTGGGAGGAAAGGAGGAGGGTGTGTTGTTAGAGGCAATTTTGGTAACAGCCCAGCGGTTAGGATTGAAGGGTTTGATTGTCTTGACAGGGACAGCAGAAACTGCTCTATCCCTGCCTTGGCTTAGAGATTCGAAACCCTTTGACAAAAACCCTTTAAGGGGGTTTCATACAATATACTCTTTTGAATTAACTCAACAAGAAAACCAAATTAGTGGTGCGTCGTAAATATAAGTGTTAAGGAGAATTGAGATGTTGTGTGGAATCTTTTTGAAGGGGGACAGAGTAAGAAGAAGAGTACGAGAGAGATCGATCTTTTGGAGTTTGCTTCCTTTTTTTTTTTCAAGAGTGTAAATAGGTAACGGAGCAAATTTTCTGGGTTAAGTTTTTTATATTAGTTTGTAGTGTTTTTTAATGGGTCTTATCTTGTAAGTATTAAGGTGAGGAAAAAATAAAAGTTTAGGTTTTGGGAGAAGTATTAAATATATTTGGGAAGGTTTCTTTGTATGGGTCATTTGTGTAAAGTAAAGAAAAGGTTTGAGACCTAATCAGAGATAGAAGAAAGAAAGATATTTTGGGTATTAGGTTTTTTTTTTTTTTTTTTTGAGAGTCAGTTTCGAAGATGAGAAAAAATTTGTACAAAAAGAAGAAATTGAAATGATATTTTTTTACTTATGAAAGCAGCGAATCTTGTTGTTTCTGAAAGAGATGATGTAATGAGTAAAGAAAGAGAAAAGCTGTGAACTGAGAAGTGCCATGTGTTTCACAGACGTTGGAGACTAAGTTCAAAATATCTGGTTGATTTAATTATTATTTTTTACTTTTCATAACCAAAAAATCTAATGTGGTATCAGCAACAAAACTTTAAGAGTTATGACTTCATTCAATTGGTTTAAACAGAGGAGAGTTATTGTAACTTGTAGTTGTAAAGTTGAAATAAATTAGTGAAAAAAGTAAAAAATCAAGAGTTATATAAATTAACTTGAGAAAGTGTTATATAGGTAAATGAAAATGTGTTTATAATTTTTTTTTTTTAAAAAGAAGAAGAAGAGGAAGAAAAAAGAAAGAACATGCGGTCTCTCTCAGCATCTTCTACGCTTTTGGTTACAAGAATATCGTCAGATCTGTGAAAGTCTGACACTCTGCTACTGCTCCCATTTAATTTTTTATTCTTTTAATATATCCTTTTACAACTGAAAGTTATATAGTTTAGTTACTCACCAGTTATTATTATGTTTTGGTAAAAACTAAATTGAAGTATATAAATGTCTGAAAAATAATAAAAATAAATTGTTTTATTTATGTAATTTTAAAATAATTAAAGTATTTAAATTTAGACAAAAAATAATCGAAATAATCAAATGACTAATATCTTTAAAAGATTAGTTATTAACAGAAACAGATAAGAATGATCTACCGATTAAACATAGAATAATCCAAAATAGGAAGAATTTTAACATATCGAAAAAAATAGAGAATGTTTAAAATATGGTAATTATATATCTTTTTGTTCTGTTTGCTTTTCTGTTTTCTATTTTTTTTTTAATAACTAAAAAGTTCTGGCCGAATCTCGTCCCGAGACAATAACATGTTATATGGTCTTGTACCAAACGCCACTTGAACCATCAATTTCTAAGTTTTTCAAAAAAAATTTCTAAATAGTTTTTAATATTGATATATAATTTTTCTTTTCATTTTTGTTCATCATGATATTTTAAAATTGAAAAGCGATGAAGCTGAAAGATGGAGGTTGAGGACAAGCTCCAAGTATGCATTAAGATTAGTTTATTATGTTATGATCAATAAGAAATGAAGCTTTGTTGAATTTTTAATATCCTACTATATAAGCTTTATATTTACTATCAGACATAACTGTTAAACTTTATCACTGGTACGTAAAAACAAACTATCTGGTTACTATGTCGCACTCGATAACAAAAAAAACAAACAAACTATCTGGTTACATGTTATATGGTCTCGACTTCTAGGTTTTCCAAAAAAAATTTTAGAAATAGTTTTTAATATCAATACATTTTTTTTTTCATTTTTGTTCAGCTATTGACAAGTTAACATATATGCTATTTTAACATATAGTTTCAAAACAATATCTCATACAAACAAAAACCTTTAAAAAATACCAACATAATATTACCCANAAAAACTGAAAAAAAAAAAAAAAAAAAAAAAAGAAGAAGAGATCTTTCCCCCAATCAGGATAAATTGCATCCTACCCTCCTAGAGTTACATTTTTGAACGACTAAAATAAAGTGTTCCTTTCTTAGTGATTGAAGATTTGATACTTGATGCATTTTCCTATATGTTGAAGAATGAAGATCCTTCAAAGTAGAGTAGTCCACGGATCAAAAATCACATATGGAATTTCAAAGACTGGACATATTCTCTAAAGCCCACTGGAAGCTTTTTTCACTTCCGTATCTAATAACATTACTAATATAGGCGAAGACTATGTATGTGTTAGAAAACTTCCACGACAGTCTCTAATTACCTAGACAGTTGTAGTCTCAATGTCTCATTCATATACTTTAATATGTTTTATAAGTTCCGCTTCATATATTTTCTCTATTTTAGCTATTTTTAAAATCATAATTCAGAGTATTAAGAATAGATCTCCAATACTTGCAACATTAATCTAAGAATATAATAACACCCTGATAATTAACAAACATAGGCTGCCGTTATATTTGGATCTTGATCCTATGCTTTCATAGTCCATTCTTGTCTTTATAATCCCAGAGAGATTTAAATCCACAAATATTGATCGCAGTCAAAATAGCACAAAGCAAGCAAGAGGTAGAGGTTTGTGAAAAAATAAAGTAAAAGGAAAACAAAAGCAGAGCTATAGTTTGAAGAAGAGAGTTATCATTTATCAACGATTCAACATGTTGTCTAAAACATTTATTAAAGTTGACAAAGAACAGACATGCATTTATCAAAATACATAGGGTTTGAATGGTAACTGCGTTCAGAACGGCTAAATCTGTCTGCAGTCTGGACTGCTCTATTTTTGGGGCGGACTACAGACCGCTGCGAACCAGCTCTATTTATATACAAAAATGATCCGCAGTTGGTCCGCAGCAGTCTTGTCTCTACTTTATTTGGACCGCACCACTGCGGACTATATTTGTTGAATGGTAAATTAAAAGCGGTGCAGTCTGCAGATAGATTTGGCCGCCCTGACCGTTGCAACCATTCACACCCATAGTATAATAGTAATAATATTTTATATAAATAAAGTTTGGGAGAAGCGAAAGGATGAAAATAGCGGAAAAATGTGGAGCGCCGATAAAACTGACCAAAGAGAAAGGGTCACTGACTCACTGGGGAAGTAAGTAAGCAGTTTGGTTTCGAGAATTGTGCAACCCATTCTCACATGACATTTGTCTCCCTCTTTCTTCCTACTTCTTTCTCTTATTTAATGATCTCTAACCAATTTTATAATATCACAGTTACACCCTAGATAAATTGTGAATTAACAAACAACCATCTAACTTTTTTTTTTCTTTGTTCTATATATAAACCTCTCGTAAAAGTAAAACTAACAACTAAATATTTATTATTATTCCTGCCAATAATTTACGTAAACGATTACATGATGATTTTCAAAAATGTCCTAATATAATGTTTTTCTTCTTTCTTTTGATTTATTGTTGATCTTGTAATAGAGTAGCATAAAAACCTTTAATAAACCGCAAAAAAAAAACATTAAAATGCAAAAATTTGATGTCAAACAATATTTTTGTTTATTTTTATTTATATGTATCATATCTATATATACAAAATAGTATATGTACCAACACAAATGTATTGAGACCAAAAATTTATTGATCATTATTAACCAAAACTTTAAGTAAACATATTAAACGAATTTTAATTGTGTAAATTTGTAGTACTGGAACTTTAGATATTTATTATATTATTTAGGGACTAATTATAAGTATTCATTATTAAACACAATATATTATTATTTATCAAGATACATATGTATATATATGGTGATAAAATAAAATTGTATTTTTTAATATTTTATTTTTAAGTATATGTTTGTCTAATAACAAATTTTTTTTTTCCAGTTTTTACTTTTCTGTTATCGCTTAACACTACTTTTTCTTTAAAAAAATTACACCGTTGTTGTCACAAATTTGATTCATCAATTCTTCACCAATAATTTTTGTAGTTCTAAAGACTAGGCAAAATATTTATGATTGAATGTTTTGATAGTAATGGCTATTAATTATATGGGCCTAAAATCTACGTTGGCCATTACATAAGGTTCCAAATTATTAATTACCTAAGATATGTGGCCCATTTAAGCTTTGTGTACAGTTATAGGCCATTAGAAATCGTGTTGGTTTTTTAACACAAGGGATGTGTAAAATTTACAAAAAATCGATTAAGATTATATGATTTGGAAACAAAATCATGAAATTGAGCATGTCTTTGGTATATGCATTAGCTTATGAGCTGGTAGATAATGGACAGATAAGGATGCATGTGTTGGTGGAGTTTTGTAGCAAAACCAGGCATTAATGGTTTTCACAAGTTTTAGTTTTATGTCATATTTATTCTTTTAGTGCTCTGCACAAAAATGAATACTATAAATTTGCTCTAGGTGTTTTGGATAATGTTGGAGATATAATATCAAGTCGGCATCTCCTAATTCATTAATTTGCTGAATTAAAACTTTATCGAGGTGGATACGAAAATAAGTATATTAATTTTCTGAGTATTTAGTATTTACTTAGATTGAGTTGGATATAATATAAGTAAACGCACACATGTACGTTCTTATGTTTATGTAAGAACTTAAATAATTCTATTGTTAAATGCTGTGGATATGACTCGGATTCGGGCATGTGTTAATTTTTAATGCTACAAGTTGTGTGGTTTTATTTTTGGTTTAACGCTTCAGAGGTAGTTTAAACACTTAAACTATGTCTAAATAGATGGAAGTTTAGTCGACAAAATCGATTACATCTCATAAACTCCTTTTGAGTATTCAACACCTTAAATATATTTTTATTAAATCAATATATAACTAAACCGTAAATATTTGTAATGCAAAGATTATTTTTATTTGATGTTTGTACGAAAGCTCTTTAATTCAAAAAAAAGTTCTAAAACTCAAACGAAAGCTCAAAACAGTCCAACTCAAAACTTTATCGGCCATTTATTATAAACACAATTATTGAACTAACCCCATCGGCAAAACAAAACGTGGCTGGTGATAGCCCTTTGATGGTGACCGAGAGAAGCAAATGAAAGTAGACGAAGAGAAGGTCCAATTGCCACTTGCCCCTTCCGATCCCCACATACAATATTCAACTTGACCCTGTCCTAGTCCTAAAATACACAAATTTGTTTTTTTCTTTCACATTGTTATCTTTATTTTTAGAAATTGTTTTTTTTCCCTAATCCATTTCGGGTAGTTACACCCCCACTAGAAAAACACAACATGTACATGAAGACATACCTATCAATAATAGACCTATCGTTAAATAAAGGTTGTCGACAGAAAAAATAATAATAATAATAGTAAAGGTTATTTTACCATACTGATGTAGAATGTTCAGTCCGAAATTTAAGATTGGTTATATATATGCGGGTTGATTTGTTTGGACTTAAAAATTTTGACATCGAATAAAACATAATTTCTATTTTAAAAATTTTTTAATAAAGAAAACAAAATTGAAGTTTCAAATTTTTTTGTTTGTCATCATTGTTTAATTGGCAAATTATAAGCCTCTTTTTAAAAAAAATCAGATTCGAACATGGATTTGATGAGAATGAAAACAGAGGTGAATACTACTGACTCACTTGCTCCTTCTCTTTGAGTTTCAAAGTAAATTATATAAAAAACATATGTTTGTATGTAGTTGAACAAAAAAAATAATAAACAAAAACCTTTATTGATATAGGGTTTATCTTAAATAAAATAGATATATATGGAAATAACCAGAAGAGGCTGCATCCTGTTTCTGTAGCACATAAAATAACAGTTATTAATTATATATGGATATAATTGGGGTGTACGGGTTATTCAAATATAATTCGATTCAAATATATTATTTAAATTTTTTCTTATATATATATATTTTAACCAAGCAATTATTAGAAAATAGATAATAAAATTGTTCCATCTAAGATCAGTTTGGATCAAGTTTGAACTCGTTACTAGTAATTTTAAATTATATTTTAAATGTGTGATAAAAACATATTTAGACAAAATTATCTTCTCTTTTTTTTTCTTGCACACAGAAAAAAACAAGACTATCTCCTGCCGTCACGAACAGAAAAGGAAGTCCAGATGATCTCCAAGACTAAATATGTCGATGATGCGCTAAAAGTATATTACCAACTACTACAATTTAACTAAAACCAATTAAAATTAATATAAGAGGATATGGCGTGCAGAAGTAGGCACATAATAAAACGTGGCTGAGTTTCAACCTAACACAAAAAACGCCGTCGACACTGAGTTACAAAGTCTGAAGGTCATTGGATTCCAACTCAACCATACAAAATTCACTTTTGAAAGCAAAGTACTATTATCTAGGCACTTTGTTAAAATTCCACCTATGACTAACTACTAATATAATAGGCCTAGATTAATATTAATATTATATAGAGAATATGATCATTCGCTTTTATAATTTAATTTTACTTTCTTTATTATTTCGTAAATATGTATTATAATTAAAAAAGTTAAAGTTATAATTTCTTTGAATTATAACTACATACATGTCAATCGTAGTACACTAATTTTTGGTTTGATCACATAGTTTACAACTCTACAAAGAACGTTACCTGAATCATACGTACATGTCTCTATTGTCCCTTGCGTACGCTACGTTTGGAGATAAAGATGTATACAATGCATATCGCCACTTCGTGACCATTTTCTTTGAACATGAAAACACTTTAATCTCTCTACTTTATATCTTTCTATTTTTGGAATTAATTTTCTTTCTCAACCAAATCAATTGTTTTAACAATTTAAGTAAATGAAGAATATAGTTAAGCATGCAGCATGCTCATTTCTTTATATAATAACAATAATAGTTAATCAATGAATAAAGTTACAGATTGAATCGTTCGCTGATTATTTCAAAAGTTTGACTAGTTATTTTTTTCCATTAAGAAGTCGCTTATGTATTTACTAAAAGTTAGACTGACCCGATTAATCTTAAGTAGAAGTTCAACTTTTTTTTTTTGTAAGCGTGATTCAATTTAAGTTAAGCAATAACTTGTATATAAGTTTATAGATATACAATATATCACTACCAAATTTTTTATTTTAACATATATACAATATTGCTATGTTAGCCTTTTCATTTAATTTCATATACTTTTTTAAAAAATATTAGAACTCAGATGTTCAGAACAAATTAATACTAAAAATATTCCAAATCGAAAAACACTTAACCAAATGATTTTTGACATAGTAATATGTTTTAGATACTATATTCGTTACATATTTTCATAAATAAAATACTTTATTTTTATATAAACTGATCACATCATTATTTACTTTGTACAAAACAAGAAATACTCCTACGAGTCATCACCGGTTAATCATTTAACTGATATAATTTGAACTAGTTTAATCACCCCAATCTGAATTTAATCAATGTAATATACTTATGTATCATATTTTATAGAATCTCCAGATATTTTGGTTTAACAACTGCACAAGATATTTGGAGTGGGGAGAAAAAAGGGGAAACAATAAAAAAAAAGGAGGACACGTAGGGCAAAAGGAAGCAGACAGATGTTGTGAGTGTGACGTAAGGCAACTGAAGTTTACGTGAAACCAATGTCGGTAAGAGAGAATTCAAAAAAAAAAAAACAAATCTTCACGTCTCTCTCTACATCCAACTCTCACATATATGTCTTCTTCCACTAACCACTTCCCTTATAAATAATCCTCTGACTTCACTCTTCATCTTTAATTTAGATCAACACCAATCACTAACCAACATTTTTATAATGAAGAGACAGAGAAAAGATATGGAGGAAGAGGAAGGCACGGATAATGATCACTCATTGGCTGCTGCAGCGATGGAGGTTGCGGTTGCCGCAGCGGCGGCTGCAGCCACGGAGGAGGAGGAGCAATGTTGGGGCGGTGGAGTTGTGGAGGAGATGTCGTGGAGCTCTGTGTGGTTGCCTTTTTGGGACGTTGAGTTCGTTGGAAGAAACTATGGTGTCTTGTTCAATGATGTTGTTTGGGACGATGATATTTGGAACATCCATAACTTAGCTCATTCCTCATAATCATAGTCCTTACTCCTTACCAAGGATTCAAACTTTCGAATTAAGGGAAACTGGATTTTAACTTCTAAATTGTGTGGACAGAGATTGAGGTTCAGAATCTGTGGGTTTGTGGTACTATATGAAAGTTTATGGGGGTTTATAGATTGTTTTCATAATATTATGTGTTATTTATGATATTAGAATATAGTTCTCGACAATATGTAGGAATAAAATCAGTAGCCAAATTTAATAAAAAAACCTTCTCTATTATTTTTGTTCACACATTGAATTGATGAACCAAACCTACAATTGAAACATAACTATTGGCTAGTTTCTTTTCTTCTATATGATTAAAAATTTTAAAATAAAATAAGATTTTTCCAAGAAAATACTTATATACCTAGTAATCATAATAACATTAAAATGACCTTAAAAGCAAAACCTTTAATTATTATTACAAAAAAAAAAATAGAAACCCAAAAGATATCACATAGAAAATTTGTCTTTTCAAATGACAAAAACACAATTACAAACGATTAAATACTTTACTTAGAAGAAAAAAAACAACTCTCTTTTTAACTCTAAATCAATTGTTGGTGGTGTTAGGAACACCAACATCAGCATCGGTGATAGCAATATCATCAGTTTTAGGTTGGTGATGGTTCTAGTCCATGGGGTCTCCATCCTCTTCAACATTAGGAATTTGATTCAAATCCAAAATCATATTTTGGTTCGAGTTCATATTCAGATTCAAATTCAAATCCAGATTCACATTCATATTGAATTGATGAATTTTCTGTGGAATCTGTTGAAAAGGTTCAATAAGAAGATCACCTTGGCGTTGAATCGATTTCTGCTGATTTTGATTTTGATTCACGTGATCATAATCTCCAACTGGGACAACAACTGCATCTGCAACAACATAAGGAGGTAAACGAGAAGAAGATTCACCATTCTCCATAAGGTTCTGCCTCCTGCAAGTAAGCTTGTTTATATAGGTATCAATAAAAGAACTTAAATCTTGACGATCCTTTTCACCAAGCTTATGCACATCAATCTCTCCTTTAAGACAACCAAACATAATATTTTGAATCTCAAAATTTTGGTTATCAGTATGCATTTTTTGCAATTTTGCTTCCTCTTTAGCAATCCTCTCATGCAGAAAACGTTCTTGATCAAACATCCTTTTATTCCGATCACCCGTCGAAACCTCCATAAAATCTGATATCACTTTCTCAGCGCCTTCTCTTGATGGCCAAGCCTCAGGGTCTAGGTTGTATGGACTGTAGATAACCGCACACGTCTTGATGTCACAGAGAGTCGACAGCTGAGCAAGTTTCTTCATCATCCCTTTTTTCCGTTTGATGAAGCTTCTTTTTCTCGATGCTTCATTTTCTATAAGGGAATGCTTCATTTTTCTTCTCATGTTCACTATCTTTGTTGTGTGTCTTGTTTTGTTGGCATGAGGTGTTTATATAGGAAATGAAATGTGCTTTCTGCCCATTAGGGTTTATTTTCTTGCTCACTCATAGCTTTAGATTTGGTTGAATCTCAGATATCGTATCCGTTCCACTCCTATGTGTAGGCACTCAATTGAGTATAAAATGATAACCCTATCATTTTGCAGATAGTTAGTAATCCTGTTTAGATATTATACTTTTTATGGGACGTGAAGATAGAGATATTGTATTAAGGGTAAATTTTGCACTTACATATGTAATGTGAGATGTATTTTTATTTAGGATGTCCACGTTAGTAAAAAGTTGTATGAAAATTAATTTAAAATATTTACAATATATAAATCTATTTTTTTTTTTAATTTTCATATTAAATACCAATTTAAATGGATAAAACGTAAAGTGATAAAAAAAAATTACAAAAAAATATATATTTGTGGAATAGAAAATAACAATATAGATAATAACTATATTATATATTATAAAAATCAGTTGTAAGACATTTAAACGACAAGAACCATCTACACTCTCGATTTTTGTTCAACTATTATAGTGGCTTATACATCAATTAGATTAGATGTCTGATTATTAATTAATTTATGATAGTTTATATGGATAAAAAAGAATGTTCATCTTTGGTATGACACATGTAAATTGTAGAACAAAGAGAAAACGTAACGTCACAAGGATTAGGACTAAGCACAATTTGAAATACTAGAAAAATGGGTAACGAAGCAAGAACAGAAAAAGCCGCATATCCCTACCGCTGATGTCAGATATTACCTAGTCATTTCTAAAGTTTTAGGTAAATTATAGAATAACATTGAATATTATATATTAATATCCAAATTATTTCACTACAAGAAAACAAACCAATAGCGACTATGCTATTAGTCATTATTTAGTCGCTAAAAGGTGTGTTATGACTAAATAGCGACTAAAACCAGTAGTCGTTAATCGAGAGTCGCTAAAATAAATAGTCGTAAAATTAGTCGCCAAATGGCGACTACATTATGACAATTTTGTGTAGTCGTAAATCAGTCGTAAATTAGTCTGCGTAGTCACTACGTTTAGTGACTACTTTACGACTATATTAAGACTATTTGTATAGTCGTAAATTTAGTCGTCAATTAGTCACTAAATGTAGTGACTACTTTACGAATAATTTATGATTATGTGTTTAAATAATATTATATATAAATATTTATAATTTCGCTATATAAATATTTATTCTGATTTATCTAAAATTTTATATTTTGTTTTACAAATTCTCTTTAATTGGATTTACATCTAATTCTTATACTTGAACAATTATAAAAATAACTACAATTAATATTACATAAACAAAACACATCTTAAATATCATCATATTCATTACAACCCCAAGTTCGAAAGATAACAAAAAGAAAGAAACATCATATTCATTACAACCCCAAGTTCAAAAGATAACAAAAAGAAAAAACATTGATCAAGAAAACAACAAGAAAGGCTTCTTCCAATCGTTTCCCAAGTTAGGCTTCCTGTGCTTGTATCCTTCTCAAATCAGGAATTGATCCGTGTTATAACACAATACCTTAAGGTTCTGCCAAGTTGAAAACAGAAGGTACAAAGAAAAATTAATCTCACTATTGAAAAAAGGAAAAAGAAATGATCCCATTTGAAACCTATAACAACTTAGTTGTTATCCAGATGATTGTATAAGATGAGCTAGAAGTGAAGAGTACCTTAAGCAGATGTTGATGGAGTTGGAGTTGTCTCTTTAGCTGAATGGCTTGCAACAAAATTCTGAAACCGCGGATCACATTCCCTCAGAAACTCTTCCACGATAGAGAATTGGTCAATCTTGCCCTTCTGGGCAGCAATAACTTTGAATTGCTCAGCTTCACGCGCAGCAAATTCTGCATCACGCGCAACAAGTTCTGCATCACGCCGCTGCAGTTGAGCAGCTTGTACTTCTATCATGCGTTGAGCTTTCTTCAACTGTTCTTCGAGAGCCACAAAGGTAGATGAGCCACATGCTTGCTTATGCGTTCCATGAACAAGGCAGTCCTTGAGGCTTCCAACTCCATAAGGTGTTCCTCTTGAATCCTTCTCAGTGGACTTGAAAATAAGAGAAAAGTGGAGGTTAGAGGATGACAAATTAAACTCCAAGACTATAAATGTGTATTGGTTTTTTAAAAAAGTTACCTCCAGGAATATTTCTGTATATTCTTCTGTCGTGAGGTCCCGTGGCCGTGATTCTCCATCTGACACAGCAAAAGACTCTGCCTCGAGCTGAGACAACCTCTCTTGAACAGTCTTCTCATATGTTTCTGCAATCTTCTCTGCCTTCCGATCAACATATGTACCATCAAGCTTTGTATGTGCCTTGATGAAAACCTCACCAAGTCGGACTTCTCTTCCCAATTCCTCAGAAGAGATTAACTAAAAAAAAATAACAGTTATGTAAGAATTGAAAGTGGCAAAATAACAGCTACTTAACCATTTTGTCTTGAAGCTGACGATACGACTTAGGCCCTGAGAGGTGGACGTGAGGACCTAGGCTGTTACGGTCAGACATACGGGCATCAGAGTAGGTTTTACTCTTTTGTTGTGCTTCTTCAGTGTCCCAGTAATCCTCCATAGTGCTCCAGAGAGTGTCTCCAATCCAGTTTGGTTGAACTCGACTAGTCCTCACATTGCTAACCATGTCTTTGATCCGCTTTTGACAGATTTTCTCAAAATAAGCTTGAACAGTTCCAGTTATCAAAGGATCCCAGGTGTGGGTTTTCTAGAAAAAAGGAGCTATTGTTAGTGAAAAGAAGACATGTAAAGCTATGTGACATAAGGCTTATTGTGAGTGAAAAGAAGACATGTAAAGCTATGTGACATAAATCCTTACCGCAAACTCAATGAAGTATCTCTCTTGTTTGTCCCGCGGCACACATGTCCAGCTGTAGAAGGGACCTTCGAATTTGTTTAGAAGAATTTTAGTAATCTTCCGAACAAGTTTTGACCCTTTGTCACGAGTAAACCTACATACACATGAACAAATAAGTCTTTGTCAGTAGGTTACTTGAAAGCTCCATACACATGAACCAAAAGAAATAATAAAAGAGGCATCAATTAATGAGTCAAAAGAAACAATACGCACATTCACAAAAAAGTTTCTACGGTTTGATGCATGAACACAATCTATACTTGAATCAGTAAACATAAACATGAATCTCAATACACAAGCAATAGATCATAATAAACTTACTCTCGTTATCATAATCACAATCCTAAAGACACAATAAACCAAACAATTCTAAACATGAATCTACAAATAAACATAAACCAAACGAAATAAACATGAATCTAAAGACACAATCCTACAGATTTCTATTCTAACATTCACAAAACACCATTACAAATACATGTGAAGAGAGCAAAATCATACCATTGGGTGTTCGGTATGGGTGTGGGAGAGAGGACCGTGGTGAACTTATCCCGACCTGGCACCACAAGCAGGGCATTTAGAGCCCGAACCACGTCCTCCTGGAGCTCCGGCAACACCGTAGCAGTTTCTTCTTCGAAGTTGTTGCCTTGGGACGATGGATGCGATGGATGACTACGAGCCTGAGAGCGCTGAGCTGGAGAAGGCGGAGGGTCATCTTGAAGAGTTGCATGAGTCGCTGGATTGTAGTTAACTTCTTCTGAAGGAGACCGGCGTACTTGAGGTTGAGGTTGGCGAGTAAAGGAGCCCTGAAATAGTTGTTGAGGCGGAGGATAGTCCCGGATCTGGGATTCCCTTGAATGTTGTGGCAAAATGGGGAATTCTTCAGGTGTCTGCTGCGTATGAGGAGCTTGGACTGCCGGCGTGAAGTCGTACTGACTGCGTAGATTAGTATGCCGTAGTCTTGACCCTCCGGGAATCTGAGAAACATTACGAACAAGTTTTCTCTTTCTTCCTCGATTAGGCATCGTGTGATGATTGAGACGAGAGACTGAGAAGAGAGAACGACGATTGAGAAAAGAGGAGAGAATGACGATTGAGAAGAGAGACTGAGAAGAGAGAGTGACGATTGCGGCTTTAGGGTTTCGTGGAATGAGAGGAGATAAGAAGAAGAAGAAGCTCTTTTTTTTTGTCTAAGGAGTGAGGCTTTAGGGTTTTGTCTAAGAGAATGTAATTGGATTTGGGCCTAGCTCAATTCAATTGGATTTGGGCTTAACTAAATTAAATAAATTTATAAGATTAAGAATTGATTTATAAGTTTAAGATTAAGAAATAACTAAATTCAATAATTTATGATTTTATGGTTTATGAATTAAGTTTATAATATAAGTTTTAGAGTTTATAATATATTATATCAATTAGACTTTCTTATGTAAGTATTAAACCTTGGTTTTATGTATATATATATAATAATGGTTAAGTTTTGATTTTATGGTTTATGAATTAATTTCTAAGATTAAGAATTGAAAGTTCAAGATTAAGAGTTTATAATATAAGTTTTAGAGTTTATAATATATTATATCAATTAGAATTTCTTATGTATGTATATATATAATAATGGTTAAATTTGGAAGCTTTTACCATAAATCGCATTTTAGTAGCTAAACTGCTGACTACTTCACGATCGTTTAAATGCATCGAACGGATGCATCATAACTCTTCTATCCGAGAGACATCTATTGTTCTTGCAAACACTACATGGACAGAGAAACTTACCGCCATTATTCTGAACTTTATCTTGACTACTTGCAAACGATAAGAATTGGTCCAACCCCACTTCAAATTCTAATGAAAAATTTCCCGACATTATATATATATATATATTGTGTTTTTTTTTAAGAACTATATATATATTTTTTTGGAGAAAATAAAAGTTTTCATAAAGCCAAATTTTTTTTTTTTGGATCTACAATTTTTTTTGGGGAAGGGTATAACCTCTTGTGTTGGAATGAAGATGAAAAATGGGTACAATTTGTTTTTAAAGACTACACCAACCCCCACATGAAAAACATGTTTTTTTAACTATCTTTTATGACTATTTGGCGACTACGGGGTGACTATGTAATGAGTCACAGAATAATCGCTAATTTGACGACTATATTACGACTATCAACTGTGGTCAGTAAGGTAGTGATTCATTGGCGACTAAATTACTGTAGTCACAACATAGTCGCAAAGTGGTCACTATGTGGTCGTTATTTTTGGCGACTACAAATGTAGTCGCTACTTGTAGTCGCTAATCGACTGTTTTCTTGTAGTGTTTAGATTCAACATAAAATGGAAAATTTATTTCAACGAACAATAATTTGTTAGTTATTGATGAAAAGATAAATATATAAAAAGTTTAAAAGACATGACTATTTAAATAAACACACCTATTAGAACAAAATGTTAGGATGAAAAAATATGAATAAAATATAGTTAAATGATACAACTCTACAATGAACAGATACAATTGTTTGAGTTTAAAAAAAAAAAAAAAAAATTTAAAAAAAAAATACTACGAAAAGTCGCAACTGTTGTTCGCATTTATTCAGATTGTTATTATTATTTTTAATTATTAAACTATTTTTTAACGAAAATTTAGGATAAATAGACGCAACAATAAATTCTATATTAAGTTTTATTAAATTTCTCTATTGCTATAATCATTTCTAAAATTTTAGTCAGATTATAGAATAATGTTGAATATTAGATATTAATCATCAATTATTTAGATTCAACGTAAAATGGAAAATTTGTTTCAACGAACTAAAAACCATTGGAGGTATTCTAAAATATCTCTTTTTTTTTTTATGTTCTTTTTATTGTCAACAATTTTTTTATAAACCAAACAAAGTCAACAAATATTGAATTAAAAACAAGATTGACATTTTTATTAGTGTGCACAAATGTTTTATTTTTTTCTTTTTGAACCTTTAATAATGTTTCCTTCTTTTTTTTAATAGAGGTAACAAATATAATTTTTTGAATTTTCTTAATCACACAGACAGAGAAGGATTTGAAAAATATTACAAACCAACTCTGTTCCGGCAAAGAGTATTTGTTTTTTCTCTCTCTCACTCTCGATTCAATGACTGCTTCCTCTGAGATGGAGGTGATATCAGACATTACTAATGAAAAGACAAATATAAAGAGAAATCAAAAGATATGACTATTTAAATAGATACACCTATTATAACAAAAAGTTGTGATGAAAAAATATAAATAAAATATAGTAAAAAGACCCAACTCTACAATAAATAGATACAACCGTTTGAACTTAAAAAAAAAAAACAAAAATTTTACGAAAATATACTATGAAAAAATCGCAATTGTTGTGTCTGCACTTGATTATATTTATATCTAATAACCCATATAAATTGCTTTTGAGTAGAAGACATCTTTATTACCACAATGAAAAGTCAAATTCAAAAAGCTCACTATATAATCCATCTAACTCTTGGAAAAAAAACTCTAAAAATTTTCATTAAGTTTTTATATTTAAAATTAACTAAAAGTTATAAATTAGATTAATCATTTCAAAAATTTTTTGTTAAATCAAAAATTGGAGGAAATTCTTTACTATTAAAAGAATAAATGCTAGCTAGAGAATCATTTAGAAAGCTCTAAAAACCGTTGAGATTGAAATTTTATATTATTTTGTGTCATGACAAAAAAATGAAAACAGTTCAAACAGACAAATATATATAGCTTTCAAAAGGTACGATATTCGAAAAACAGAACTCTAAAATGAACAGTTACAACTTTACAAAAAAAACATTAGAATGAACAATCACAACTTTATGTAAAACACACAATTTAAATATTTTACAGATTTTTTAAAAAAATTATCCAAAATGTACGATTGAAAAAACACAACTTTTGCTGGCATTTATTCGGATTGCTATTATATATAGATTGGAACTCAAATGACCAAGACAATTTGGTTAAACATATAATAAATTAATCTGTAAATTATTGGATCAATGATGAGCAAACCAAATTGGATCCGAAAAATAACAAACATAAATGATTTTTGATCGAGCATTTAATGACTATGAGGTTGATTAATGGTCCCTTGAAGACACAATTATGATCTATCAATCAGCTGATCGATTAAGCTTTCATCTACGTGTTGTTTTGTTTCCCCCTGACCTCGAGGTTGATCAACTCCTCTTTCTTTTTATTTTTTGATCTCTCCTTCATCTTTCAGCCTCATTCCACCTCCTCATTGCCAAATTCTCTTTTCTTTTAGCTCAACCTCATAGTACTCCAAATGCCCCTCCATTGCCGAATCCTCCCTTCTTTGAACTCATAGTACTCCAAATGCCTCTAAATCTACATGTTTCACTCCAATACTCCATGCATCTAAAAATGACAAATGCAAATGTGAATGCAATATTATATGCTAAAATATGAATGCTAACCAAAGGAAACTAAGAGAAATCCAATTTTCAAAATCATAAAAAACATATAAAAAAAAATCACAATTATATTGGGGGTTAAATACAAAGATTAGTTTGAAATGGTTCCCACCATTAAATCATCTGAAATTGTGGATCTTATTGTATGAATAATAAAATTATTTTTAATCGGGTCTAAACTCATTTATACCTTTTTATGCCATGTATTATAATTTCTTTTAAAAAAGGTTTTTTTTTTTTTTTGTTTTTTTTTTATTTTTTTTATTTTTTTTTTATGAGTGTCATACACTCGTAGTTTGTGTATCTTTAAGCGTAACTTTCCAATTGGAAGATAATATATATAAAAAATTTTGAGGGCTTTATGCAAGTCTAACATTTTAGTTGTAAGCCACATACAAAAAAAATTTGGATGCTTATGCAGAAAAAATAAAATTTCAAACTGTCACTTGATCAGCTCCTAATCTCATATTTTGGCTTCATGTTATTTCATCTTTTGTATCGCTTACTTGTTGATGTGAGTCAACTTTTGCTTCTACCCAATCGATCAATGTCTAAGATATTTCTTCTGTAATTGTATTTTTGTAATATTTTTACACTCAAAATAATAATAATTCAAACCTTGCTCATTGCATCTCAGGCACACTTTTGAAACTGCCAATCAACATACATTAACCATTTTACTTTCTACCATTAATTAACACGTTATTGTATAGATCCTTACGTAACTGGTTACCTCTCAATGTATATGGTTACAAATTAATATTGAAATGTGGAAATTTCTAATAGGAATCTAGAAAGTACTCTTATGTTTAACGTTTCTAGTGGGAATCTAGAATTGACATGCATGCAATGAACTCTTGCTTACCTCCCCAAAACGTCTTTAACATAAACACAAATTATTTCGATCTTTTTGAAAATTTTAATCTTGAAAATGTTGGGATTATCATTTTCCACGATTGCAATGGTTTACATTCAATTTAATTAGATGGATTAAGCGTCGAGAGCCACATGATCGGACGTTTTCATAAAATGAAGAGTTTTGAATGAAACCATCGTAGATCGTTATCATAAATTGTTGGACCATAGATTCGGCGACGTGGCACACCTCCGTTATCTATCTCATCTTATCAACTTGTGGAGAAGGTAACTTGTAATAAACTATTAGCCCTTCATTTCTTCTACGCTCTAACTTTGTGTGTCTCGTAATTCCCATGATCCTGAGTCCGTACGTGACCCATATAGCAAAAGCATATATTGTTTGATCCACTATAAAAATCCTTGGAATTGATAATTTGACATACATGTGTTATGAAATAATTTAGTTCTTTAATTAGAGTTTTCAAAATTAGGTAATTTTACTATTTTACTATTTTATTATGCCATTCTAGGTAATTTCATTTTTTTAGGTAATTTCATTTTTTATAACCATCTTATATTCTTATGTTCTCCCTGTCCTCAATTTATCAGCCGGAATCGCTCGCTTGTTTTTTATTTGCTACAGTCTTACTACTACAAATCGACATTCCTCCTTTTTTTTCTAACGTTTCCGTTATAAATACGCAGAAGAAATGTGGACCTATTTAACACTTTGGATTATAATACCGACCTTTCCATGAATTCATTATTTTCTCACTCAAAATGAATTTTGATATTTTAAAATTGCTAGTTGTGTCGTTATAACAGAAAACAAGTTGCAAATTTATAACGGCTCAATCAAAGATTCAAAAGTACAAAGGCCACTTGTACATTACTACATGTCATGTAAGATCCACTTGTTATGCATATTACATTATTAAATCTTAGGTCATCCCAATGGGGGTTTAGTTGAAAAGAAAGAAAAAATAAATCAGAAAAATAAAAAAAATATAAGAAAGCCTCTTATTTAGTAGACTCGTTTATTGTATAAGAGACCATACGTGTCAATTTTTCATTGGCCAAAGAGAATAATAGAAGTAGGATATTTTTTTTCACGGGTCGAATATTTCTTTCTTTCTTTCATCTCTCTGTCTCCCTCTTTCTCTCTCGATCAAAATTCAAAATTGACGAAGGATTGATTCGGATGAAATTGAAGCAATTGGAATCAGAAGATAAAATTATCAGTTTAATATTATGAATTCGCAACTACTTATATATTTAAAAGGATACCAAATAACTAAAATGAAAAGCCCTCTGTCCCGACTATCGAGAATCTCCGTTTAGCCTCCTCTTCTGGCGCCGGCAAAGCTTATGCTTGCCGGCGTCGGGATTCTTGCAACTTTTTCATCTCGTGGTTCTCAAAGATCTTTCTTTTAATGTCGATTTGGCCATTTTCTCAATCTTTTCAAATTCTCTCCAGTAAACCTCTTATCGACGGCGACCTGAACTTCTCTGGTAATTTTGAGAGGCTTTTCCCGGTGAATCTCCTCTCACCCCAACCGCTGATACCCCTATCTCCGTTGCACCTAAACCTAGAGAAGTCCCCTCTGTCCAGCGGCGTTTCAACTCTCGAATCTGAGGTGAATATCTCCAATTTCCCCAGATCTAAAGATGCTGGGTCTCCTTTGTCTCCTCTTGAAGACCTCCCTTACCGGATCTCGCTGCCGGTTTTGATCTCCACACCTCCCCCTCGGTTTCAGCCTGATCCCTCAAGATTCGGCTGTAAGCTATCGAGAGTCCTACCGTCAGATTGGTTCAGACCGGGCTTTGCTCCGGCGATGACATCGAGAATGAGCGGCGGCGGCGAAACCCTAACGTCCCTTGTTGCCCCTCGAGTGGACCCTGCTTTTTACCAACTGGGCTTTGGCCCACATATTTTCTCATCGAGGCCATGTGATCCAAACCTTATTTTTCACAAGTCCAGGTTCGTTCTAAATATTTCATTGCTTTCCCGTAACATACAATTGTGTCGATACATAGAACCATCTGTCCGAAGACTGCATTTGGGACATAATCACTCAATGTTGCTATGGGATATAATGTTTATTTGAAAACCTTGCCATTAGAATCACCCAAGGGTACTATTCATGTTTATCAATGTTTGAAGAATATCGGCATTATGACCCCGTCTCTAAGGAGCGGTGGTTACCAAAGCTTCTCCAACTTTTCCTCCTCTCCGTTTCATCTGATCCCGGAGTCCTTTCAATTGCTTTGTTGCATCATCTGTCCGGGATCCCAAAGCTTGAGGAAGAGCGCCATTATGATCTCCTACCAATTGCGAGGAGATTACCGCACCTCCCTCAACCTTCTCCTACCATCTCCCCTGCTTCCCGAGCCCTGTCAAAAGCAAATTATCAAAGTCCAGAAGTTTTTTCTCACAACCCAAAGTTTGAAGAGGTACGACATTATGTTCCCATCTCTAAGAAATGGTGGTTACCGTAACATCTCCAAGCAATCCTTACCCAACCTTAAAACTGAATCCACCCTCCTCATTGCTAATGAGCAGGCCTTTCCTTTGAGCCTCTTGGCCATGGAACCCTTTTCAACGTCCCAATGTCTATTGATAAAGACAAGGACAATTCACCATATTCTTGCTTTTTTCGTGAATGTGGCTTCGACTTCCCTTGGAATTGTTTGTGATTTGGTGGCTCACCGCCCTTGTCTCCGATATCTCTTGGAAATGTTGTCGAATTATCTATCTTTTTTAACGCTTTATGCTTATGGTTGTAACCTTCTTGAATTTGGTCTTGTATTGGCAAAAACTCTTAAGCTTTGTAAGTTTGTATCCGAATGAATGAATGAGATGAGACCTTTGCACAAAAAAAAAAATAGTATGAGACCTTTGCACACAAAAAAAAATAGTATGAATTCGCGATTAGTTATACGGATTAGGGTTGTTTGGGTTTGTGTTCGCAACTTAGGGTTCTTTGATGGTTGTTTGATGGGTCTGATTGTATTCTTGTTCGATATATCTTCTACTATGTCTTTTCTCATTGGGTCTGATTGTGTTCTTGTGTGGGTTTGGGCATTGTTAATTAGAAGTTTGTTTCTACAAAAAATATGTTTGAGAAGTGTATTCTTTCATTTGGGCATGTTAACGAAATAAAACTACGATTTTTGGAAATGGGTTTTTCGTGTTCTCTCTCTCTCTCTCTCTCTCTCTCTCTCTCTCTCTCTCTCTTTTGTAGAGATCGTTGATCGAGCAGACAACTCTTCGCTTATCTCTCTTGTTGTGACAACCCGTCCCGCGGAACCCACTAGCCCACCGCTAGCTGCCCCAACGGACCATCCGTGGACCCCACTAGCCCACCGCTAGCCGTCCCAACGGACTCCAAGCTGGCCCTGCAGGGCATCGATCCTAGCCCATCACTGTGGAAATCCACATCTACCAGTAGGTTATTGGTGCGCCAAGCGTTCCTCGAACCCTGGTCCCCACCCTTTAACAACTTTCCCTTTAACAATCTTCCTTCAGTTCTGTGATTTTGATTGAAATTTTCTTAAGCTTATTTTGATTCTTTGTTTCCTGCGTCTGATTGATTGAAACTGAAGGAAGTGCTCGGTAGAACATTGAATGGCACGATGATCAGTCAATTGAAAGGGCTAACAAGGATTCTTAAAGCCGCAGATGGAGACTGGTAATTTGGTTATTTCAGCTGACTCTTTTGATTTCTCCAGAACTTGTAGAAAACACTGCAACAAGTGCGCTGTCACTTTTTTTTTGTGACCCATTTTGCTCTCTGCTCTCCAAAATTAGTCCAAGGGATTAAACAATCAATAGTCGTTCTTGATACAGGCGTATTGTTGTTGGATCAGACTCGGTACTCACTCTAAGGAAGGAGGCCAAGGAAGTTACAAGGACATTTCATCAAATCATGACCAAATATAGAAAATATTTGGGCAAAATTTAGAGGATACAATTAACCATTTTTCCTTTTCATGAATTGTACTTCTATTTTTTTATGTTTTAATGTTTTCAATGTTTAAAATTTTATAAAATGCAATAATTTTATAAACATATACTTTACTATGCAATAATTTCATATTCTACTTTAATTTCTTTAATGTTTTCAAAAAAATTTCAAATTAAGAGACTCAAAATAAGAACCCACCATTGGAGGGAAAAATTTTAATTATGCTTCTCAAAGTTCTTATTCAAGTAAAAGTACATCTTATATTAATTCAAAATTACAAGTGCCCCAAAAAGATAACCCCCCATTGAGGTTGCCTTTAGGTGTTCAGAGTTTGTTTCACAAAAGGCTTCCATTGCGTTATTATTAGAGATTATATGTAAGAGCTTTTCTATTTTATGTACTAACAGTATATAACAGATGTTGCAGTATTAGACGGAAACACGATAATAGAGTCGAATCTCCGAGTTATTATTTTGCATGGTACCATACTGAATAATGTTTAGTAATTTTAGGTTTTTTTTTCTTTTTCAAAAATAAATAACTAAGACTACTCTGAATTAGTTGAATGAAGTATTTATATAGGATAACAAAATCGTCTAATCCTGCGAGATAGTTGTCTATGTCTATATGTATTTATACAAGAGAAAATTGCATCTACACCTACTTTCTAAACATCTAATAACAAACACACCCACTTTCTACTACTACTATACTCTTATGAAATTACATCTTACCCCCTCCAATTTCTTCACTCACTTTTTACTTTTTTTTCAACTCACAATTTTTACCCACTAACACTTTATTATATTCATGGTTGAAAGTTAAAAAAAATTTTTACGTTGGTCTCTCTGTTTTTCCCAATTCCCTTTTCGTCGATCCCCTTCTCTCAAACCCTAATTCTCCCACATCAACGACTTCGAATTCTTTCCGTTGATGGAATCACTTGCAGAAGTTTGTCAATTTCACTGGAGAGTATTAAAATTACGTCGCTCTGCTCCTTTTCCCAAATCCAATTTCGTCGATCCCCTTATTTCGAACCCTAATTCTCCGACATCAACGACTTCAAATTCTCCCGTTGACGGAATCACTTGCTTCTGCCCAGAGGAATCTCCCCCAGCATCTTCTTCTCGGATAGAAGTTTGTCATTTTCACCGGAGAGTATGAAAGATAATCGATGCATTACTCGTTTCTTCAAACAGAACCCAGACCAACCTTCGTCAAGCAATACTCCTCCGATTGCTTCTACCGAGCAACCGTCACCTGAATGTGCTGACTTGGATGAGCATCTTCCTACTCGACTATTCGCAACCGACCATTACCCAGATGCAAGGCTGAATGTCTACTCCAAACCTGACATCCTCACTGCGATATGCAAGGTACTTAGCGGCACAGAACAGATGGAGAGGATTTTGAATTCAAGTTTGGGTTCGCTTTTTAGTCTTAAAATTAGTGAGTGTCCTATATCTTGCAAATTAGTTCACGCTCTCCTCTGTAGGCAGCTTTTGTCTAAACAAAAATATGAGATGTGGATTGTGTTTCGTGGATACCCCATGAGGTTTTCTTTGGTCGAGTTTGGTGGAGTTACTGGCTTGCCATGTGGCAAATATCCTGAAGATTACGATCCCGAGTACGACCCTGCTCCTGCCTATGATGACATCTGTTATTGGGATCAGTTGATTGGCGATGATCGGAAGGCCACTCTAGCTGATGTGCCCAAGATTTTCGAAGATCCAACTATAAATGATCCAGATAGAAAGCTCCGCCTAGCGCTTCTTATCATTGTTGATGGTGTACTCATAGCCTCAAGCCAAACACATAGACCAACCTTCAAGTATGTTGAGATGCTTCAAGATATTGATTCGTTCCTAGCTTTTCCTTGGGACAGGGAATCCTTATTGAAAACAATATCAACCATGAGACATGACATCAATCCCCCATCAAAACCAGTTGCTAAGAGACCTCGCCTTCAGGACAAGGTATCTAAGGTCGCTAACGTCTTAGATACATTCAAAACACAGTTGCAACAGAAGTCCTTCCGTTTGCATGGTTTTCCTTTTTCCCTTCAATTGCTTGCATATAGGAACATCTATGGGTTACTTGACAAGATTCCACGCTCTGCTGATAGTCGCACCTTATTGGAATGATATTCAGTTGGCCTACCAAAGAATAATCTCCCTCTTACCGGCGTCCACTATGTTGAGCGTTCATCCGATGTAAGTTTCTTTCTTTATCATATACCATATCCACATGGATAGTAATATTCTCCGTAACACCATCCGTATCAACAACCATAAATTGTCATAATTCTTCCAGCATATCCACGTCTATAGTAATATTTTTGTAAAACCATTAGTATCCACAACACTAAAGTTTCATCATTCTTCCAGCTTTCTGTTGCTCCTCATTTCGAAGTTGGTCCACAGCAAGAGGGCTGGGGGGAGTGGGATGATGAAGTCAAGGACAAAAAGATTTCATACTTGGTTTCACAGATTGAGAATGGTCGTATTTTCAACAAAAAGATGTGGCCTGGTGGTGATGCTTCTTTGCCTGTCATATATGTTCCGGAGAAGAAGGACAATGTTATTCACAAGAAGCACATTGTCCTAAGGCGAAGGGAGGTGTCTGCCAAACTTGGCGTAAAAAGAACTCCATCCAAACCAATTTGATCATGTTCTACCCTTCTTCGTCAAAGATTCAGCGACTCTGATGATATCTCTTTCTCCGATTTCAAAATTGCTGTGGAGGCAGAGTTTATATCAATTAGGAAAGAGACATAATCCAGGTTTAAGCAGTTAGAAGATGAGAACAATAAGCTTCGAGCAACGATTAGAGCACTCCGTATGCAAAGGTTTTTCAAATATCCCTTTCGCAAGTCCCTCCGGTTACGCAGAAAACCGGTCGAGAATCTTTCATCAGACACCCACGCAACTGAAGATGATTAGGTTACATCTGTCCGGACACCACCATCAATTCCTTACAGATCTCCAACCAAAGCAGTTACCTCTCATGATAATATACTTTTAAATGGTCACAATAGGAATCAATATGTCCAGCCGTTTGGCAAGACTTTAAGTATAAATTTTAGGAACTTCCATATGCCTATACTAATCTTCTCACTAACAAATTTCCTTTTTTCAGGATGACTCATTAATATTGGAGTCGGACACAAGTCTCAAACCTATTTATGATACTGAGTCCAAGGTTTGACACCCTTTTACTTTGTCTATTACACTTTCCTTTTTTTCTAAAATGCACTTCTTGACATTTGCATCAGCTATCCCCCTATATGACATTGTCAGCAAACCTTCTCCAACTGATGATTCACCGGTAAATATAATGTTTTGTTGTATTCCCTAGTTTTCAAATACTCTCAGATTGTTCATATCCACGTGGATACATCCATTGCATACTTTTTGGCAACAAATGCAGATGGTAACTGGACAGACCAGCAAACTGCAACAACACTCCAGCCATATACCACCTTGTTACAGGATTTTATGCATCACTCAAATGTCACCTTTCATACACCCAATGAAGTGAGTATGGTCATTTACTCCCACTAAACATATGGATTTCTTCCCTTCCGACTTCTATTAAATTTTTTATTAGTTACCAGCTAATGAATCTTATAACAATGTTGCGGTTATGTGCGACGACGTCGGGAGTCTAGAGGTTCAAATTACCATACGTATCTTTTTTTTTTCTCATTTTTAAGACGTTCATTTCTTTAGCAATAGAATGCAAACATGTATAACAATTTGCAGCAAATCAACCACGACGATCCCTTGCCATCTACTCCACGACGATCCCTTGACAATCCTGTCCTTCACGACACACATACGATTCATGAAACATCCACCGACTCGTCCATTCAAAGAGTCAACTTTCGAACCTCCTACTAATCCTTGACTTGACTTATGTTTGTATTGCCCAGAGGTAATTTTTAGCTTTCTACGCTTTCGCCACACTACCTACTTTCCCCTCTATCCACAAATCATATATCCACACCACAATTGATCATCTTCCATCATCATGTCACAAAAATTATATCCACACCCACTCCTATCCAAAACTATTCTTTCCAATCCACTAAATCATATCCACGTACTTAGCTCTCCACACCCATACACAACCACATATTTACTGTTTAGAATTAATGTTTACGATTACTGTAACCACATACTTAGGAATTAGGGTTTAGGATTAATATAAGAATTTGTGTGAAATGCTAATATTCTGACTCTATTTTTTGTTTGTTTATCGCCAGGATACGACTGATGTGCAAGGATCACCAAATCTTTGCCGTTCTCCCATATTCCACCCTTAATCTAATTAGCCATTTTCTAAATATAGTTATTAACTATTTCCCTTATTAGGAAAATGGAGATGAGTCCCCCATTAAGCGCAATGATTCAGATAGTGATGATACCCAGGTTTAACTCCACCGCTATCCACAAATTACGTAAAAAGTGGATATCCAACTAACTACTTATAAACTTACAGGATACTGATCGTACGCCACCACCCTATGTTGATCTCAGTGATTCTTCTCCTGCCAGAGCGAGGGAAGGTAGTGTTCTGTCTGATGGAGTAGCGAAAGTTTTTGCTGTAATAGTAGCGATGCCACAAACGTTACCGTCCCATCAGCCTGACATACTACCATGTGTTGAGAAAGAATTTGTATCCCTATTCAAAAAAACGCTCAAGTCTGCCCCTAACACGTAATATACTTTCCTACCATCTTTCTAATAATAGATCACTCACAAAACAAACCTCCTAACCAAATTTTACTGCAGGAAACACTTAACCAAATGTGGATACCCACTAGACAATAAATTCCTCCTACAACTTGTGAAGCAGAAGAACTGGGTTAGCACTTTGGTATGTTTCAGTACCTTTCTCGCCTTCAGTTCCTTTTACTTTCTAAGTTCAATGTTTATATACGTCCCGATTCCTTTTTTGCAGCACATGGAAGTTTTAGTCTCCTTGTTACAAAAAAGTTATTCAGATGTCCTTTCCATAGAGCGTTCAATCTTCCTTTCACCATGGCTTGGGCACTACTTACAAGGGAAGTATAAGTCTTTCAGCCAAGCAAAAAAAAAAAAAGAGCGAGTAAAGTTGGACTCCCAGCTTAGGCGATCCAATAGCGGGGCTCCGTCTGAGTGGTTTGACCTCTGAAACATGCTGTACATTCCAATGATTTGGGGTGACTCTCACTAAGTCGGACTAGTCACCAACCTTTCAAATTGGAGTATAAGATCCTTGACCCCAATAGCCCTTTGAACAGTGATGTTGATGTAGCTAATCACATAGCGCCATTCGTAGAGATGCTACCGTACCTTATTCATAGACTATGCAATCCACACGCTACTCAGTCTCATAGATTCACCCCTTTCACTTGGTCCAGGGTTAAAGATGTGTACGTCAACGAAAGATGCGGTGATTGTGGCCATGTCGCCATGAAGTTCCTGGAAATTCACGCAACAGTATCTGGGCCAGAAACGATGGCATTGATCACCGCGCCCATTGTTGATCAATTCCGGGCACAATACGCGTTCAACATAGTCAAACACTTTGTGCCACCCATCTACGCCTAGATGTTTAATCGTTCGCTTTGTATTTTTCAAACGTTACTCCTTGTTATGGTGTACTATGTAACATTACTCTGCCTTGTCATTAATCCACCGGTACTCTCACATCTTAAACTTTAGGAGTCCTCTTTAGCACTTTCCTTTATTTTCACTTATAGAAAATAATGTGTAGTTCTCGCTATATATCCATGTGTATTGGGAAAATTGGGCTGCGTTGCATAGTACATGTGGATACATTTTAGTGGATTGGGTAGAATTGTCTGTGTAGTTCTCACTATATATCCATGTGTAGTTCACACTCATTGAATATACTGTGTAGTTCTCACTATCTACTTATCCATGTGGATTTGGCTCGGTGGATTGCGTTTGTTCAACCAGCAGGGTATAAGATGTTGTTTTACTCTTTCTAGGGTTTAGGGTTTAGGGTTTAAGGTTTAGGGTTAAGTATTTAGGGTTTAGGGTTTAGGTTCTATGTTTAAGGGGTTTAGAATTTAGGTTTTAAAACACCTAAACCCCTTACACTAGGGTTTTACGGTTTCCTGTTTAGAGTTTATGGTTTAGTGTTTAGGGTTCGGGGGTTAGTGTTTAGGGTTTAGGGTTTATGGTTTATGGTTTACGTTTTAGGTTTTCTGGTTTATTGTTAACTTACGGACACCTTTAACTTACTCAGTCATGGACTGTACTTATATGGACACCTTTAACATTTTCTTGTACCATTCTCCTATTAACACATACCTACTAGAACTTGCTGTTACACTTTTCTTTAAATCTGTTCCATCTATGGCACATTGACAAAACCAAACTCCAATGGATACCTAATGTCATTATGCAGTTAATACCAATTTTTCATCAGTTTATACCTAATGTGTTGTTTCACTATAATCTTTCACATTTGCAACATATCCACGTTGTCAATCATCAATGGATGGCTAATACGTTGACACTAAGCGGTGGATGGCTTAGTATTTATAACAAATGCTGTCGATCAACATGTGGATATCTAAAATCGACCAAATACAAATAACACATGTGCCGTAAAGAGGTATCGTTTTGATTTCTCTAAATTCAGTGTACCGTTTTGATTTCTCTAAATTCATTGTATCGTTTCGATTTCTCTAAATTCATTGTGTCGTTTGGATATCTCTAAATTCATTGTATCGTTTCCTTCTCTTCATTTTCTTCTTCGATCATTGCACCTTTAAATATCCTCTCAATCTCCTCTCAATCTATTGCATCTTCTTCTTCGCTCATTGCACCTATAAGTTGGTTACGGTTGTTTTCATTTTGAGACTCAAGCTATGGCCGGAGAGAGTTCCAGAAAACGTTCAAAACGCATGTCAGAGTGGGAAGACAAAGCAATAGCGCCCATCAACATTGCCAGAGAGAGTTCCAGTAAACGTCCTTTACGCAATTCTGATTTCGAATGGGAAGAGGAAGCACTAGAGGCCATGAAAGATGCGTTTGAGAAGACGAGAGTCGTGACTGAGGCGGTGACAACAGATCGCTTCAAAGCAATTCTTCATATGATGAAAGATCATATGATGAAGAAGAAAGAGGCTACCGCCCTCGTCCATCAAGTGGAACTAATCGACGTTCAACTATCCCAACTGAATCAAATCTTGGGTCAACAACTTGTCGACTTCAAAACAGAGCACAAGAGGTTAGAGGAGATGAGAGAGGTTGCGGCGGGCGATATCGAACAGTGTGTGGTTTCTCCTCCTATTGATTGGTGTAAACTTAATGTTCGTTTCAATTGATTGTCATGTCATTATTTAGTTAATTTCCATATCCACAAAAACAAACTCTAATGGATACCTAATGTCATTATGCACTTAATTCCTATTTTTTATCATTTGATACCTAATGTATTGTTTAACTTTAATTTTACCTTAATTTTCTAACATCATCCTCTTTCTTACCTTTTTATGGACATCATGTTGGCTATAATTATATAATAACCATATGGAGTGCTCTACGTGGATACCTTTAACTTTCTCAAACATCAAATCCATGGTGATACCTTTAACTTTAACTTTCAATTATAAATGTCGCCACAATCTGGTAAAAAAATTTGAACCCATCGATATCTGTTGGACAAAACTGTCACCCACATAAATAGGTTGTAATACCTACTTTATCTACATGATAGTGACAACACCTACGAAACATGGACGACAACTAAGTATGCATACAGCTAACAATATTCATCGATTACAGCTTACCATATGGTCAACAACTTGAATCCTACTCATCCTGTCTTAGGAGTTTTAGGCATCCATGTGGATAGAGGTAGATGGATAGCGTTGGAATGTTGTCTACAAAGTGTATTGATTTCGTGGGTATGTTATTATGTTTAACCATGTTGATGCATCCACGTGGATACCCATCCACTTTTTCATCCCCTACTAATCCATGCCTTTTTTATTTCCTTCCTTTGATTCAAAATAAGATTCCATGAGTTCAAAGACGCATGGATTCGTATGGGTTTGATTTAGTAATAGGAATGTATCAATACAGCCTACTTACGATTGGTATCCACATCCTTTTGTAAAAAAAATTTCATACCCTTTGAAGCTTAGAAAAAAAAACACCCACGCTACGATCATTCTTCATATTTGATAGACATACTTAATAGCATTAGATGGGTTTGCTCTCGAAACCAACATTTTTAAAGAAGGGAAAACAAACAAAACACATTCTAAAGAGCATAAGATAACAAGGGATTGATAAAAGTTTCCCCTTCTAGTTGTGGAATTGATGACCACATTCAGGAACGTTTGTGAAGTGATGCCGACGAGTAGTTCTTCTTGCACATCGTGGGCATCGGGGACGACTCACTCTCTGATCCGTCGCCGGTGGTGAAATAACATGGTAATCAATTTCATAAGTAGATGACCCCGCTACATAAGCTTCCGACCAGCTCTGGCCTCTATAACATGCACGGACGAAGTCTGCGTAAGCAAGTCTTTTGTTATTTTGAGCCCACAATGCGTAAGGATTCCCATGAATTAGACATTTCGCGAAGAATGAATAGTATTTCGAGTGGCTCATTGACCACCATAGGATTTCTTCGGACTTGTCAATACGTACGGTTGACAGACACTCGTGGGAGTACACAACATCAAAACCTTGTTTACCAGCAGCTAGCAAATTCTTCAAACCGTCCACACCATCTTCTCCCAAAAAACTAGCAACTTTGGCAAGCAACTCAGATGGCATGTGAAACTCTGTTATTGATGATTCCTGAAAAGGGGAAGGGAAACTTGATATTAACATTGAATATCAACAACAATTACATGGATTAGTTGGAGGTAAACGAATATTACCCTTAAAAGGACTTCCTGGCGATGACAATTTGTCATTAGTAACGTCTATAATCGTGGATTCCTGCCTCACCGTCATTATCTAGTACTACTGTCAATAACCTTTATATAGTACGAAAGGGTATTTAAACTATGTCCATGTGGATAAAATTAATTGGACTACGTCCCTCTTCTTTAACATTAAATGATTGATAGCTACGTTTCAATATGGTTGAAACCACCTAAGGATGTTTGATATTGTCCAACAGTTTAGTAGTTGTATGCTATTAAGTTGATGAGATATTACAAGTGGCTTTATGATTGTAGAAGGGAACTGTAGAAATTACAAGAGGCTTTATGATTTCACGGTAAAGCAGAAGTTGATAAGGTCTGTGTGTGTTTTAAATTTGCAAGGACACTATGTCCACGTGGATATAAGCTAGTAAATTAACAAATTAAGGACAGCAAAGTTTGTTTATAAGGGACTATTTTGTAGTGTTAAACAAGTTTTGTAAGAAATGGTGTCGACATACAAAACCGTGCCTCATGCTCCACTTTTGCCGCGGACCAGAAATTACCCTCGCCCGCATAGTGCTTTCACCCGGAGGACTGACCGTGAACCAGATCCGGAGCAAATACGCGAAACACTAGTACAACTGGATTTACAGGTTTGTCTTCCCTATACTCTATTTTAAATTCAGATCCATGAGTTATAGGTCATTGGTTGAGGGATATAATTAAAAAAAATCATACTTAAGCTCCTGTGCGGAAAGATTTACACATTCCAGCTCCAATTTTAGCAAAAAAATGTTAGTTTGGTAGCTCAGGATGGTCCCAAGTCGCTGAAAAACTGTTTAATTGCCGGTCGGGCGGGGAGAATAGCTGCTTTGTCGCCGGAGACACTCTCGTCTGTCAGGTTGGATCGTAGTTCAAAATTTGTGAAATGGTCTAGGCCTTCGTCTGTCTACTATGATTTCTTTGGAATGTGTCTATAAGAGAAGAACCCATACGCTTTGTATGTGAAAAGTTTGTTCCTAGCATTTCAATGCCTCGACTTGAAAAGGGCAATTGAATTGGTGGAAACAATCAAAGGTGTGTACCCAATTGCGAAACTTTTGTGGATTATGTTGTAGAGCTGCGCCGGAAATTTGGATATGGATGTGTACTGGAACTTCAAGAAGAAGTATCATTTTGGGGAGGCTGACAAATTGGCTGACAGTTTGACTTACCACATTTACATCATGGAACTGCAAAAAAAGAGCACTTACGAGAAGACTGCATTTTGAAGATTTCCCTGAGTGTTGGTCGCAGCACGACATGCTTGATGAATACAACGGGGAGAGATGCATGGAGTGTATTTATTTTTACTTTTAGAGAGATATAATATATTTGTCTTAGTTTATGAGAGAGTTTGTTATGTTGGATGTTTTTCAATGTTTATGTTGAATCTTTGAAAGTGTTTTTTGTTTGTTAAAACTTGTTTGTTTTGCTATGACTTTATTGTAAAAGATCACCTTTGGGTTGTAATGTATGGGGATGTTCTCAGTTTGATATTCTAGTTTGATATTCTAAGTTTGCAATGACCACTTCTTCAAGATAGAGTAGATGGGTAAACATTTACAATCAACATCGATAAGTTATGGAATGGTATACTCATGTTGAATAAAGTAAGTATCCACGTGTTTAAAGAGGCATGGACTCTTAGAGGTCAAAGTCAAAGTAATTATCAATGTTGTTACATAGGGAGGAAATGTAAAAGTAATCAATATATCCACGTGATCAAACAAATTGGATGGATATCCACATTGTTCAGGAGTAGATTGGTAAGCTGGTAAGACAATCTTATATCCAGGTAGGACCATCTTCGTTATATTACACCGTCCCAACATGTTATCTCCATCGATATCTGCTGAAAAAAGAGGCATATAATAGTGCCATGCAGGGAGAGGTTGTACTGCCTACTCTACGAACATAATAGCGCCAATAGATAAGGATGTCCTACCTACTAATAGATAACAGCTAACGATGGGACAATTCCCACCGGCTCTAAAATCAAGATACTACTCAGAAACATGTGGACTTCATTTGGACATTTAATCCTTTCAAACAGGTCATTAAAATTGTGTCGTGGATATATCCATGTTGATATGACGTATTTTACTACACTTTGTACACATACAGACTTATATCAGCATTTGAAAAACGCTTTGGATAAGTCCATGTGGATATAAGTCGTCCTATCAATCTAAGCTGGGCTAAACCAATTTGATTAAAAACAAATTTGGGTTGTAATCCATGCTGTGTCAAATTTTTATGGTATTATACATGTGGATACCCATCATTACACGTATATTTATCAAATAACAATAAACACAAACAATTAATACCCCGAAATTTGAATTTGGTGTTGCAGTTGTTTTCCAAAAAAATTAACACACCAAACAAAGTTAGATAATCCTATCCAAATCATCATCCATCATATTCTCCCAAGACGCCTATTCAAATGAATAAGTTTTGTTATACTAAGTATCTACACAGATTGTGCTACTATAGATAACTAATACACCCAAAAAATGGTCCCATGTACTCCCAAAAAAAAACTATACATAAGCCAAACCTATATCCACCAAACAAATAATATAGTGGACAAACGTTCAAACAACCAGCAACTATTGGACACCAAAACTGATCCAAACCATTGATTTTTGCTCCAAAAGGTATTGTCACTGATCACGGCAACGGGTTTGAACAACTGCTCATGTTGTGTCCAGTTTCTTTGTATCTTCCACACCTATTAACCTTCGTTTTCCCTCCTCCAGTTTTCTGCAAATAATCAACAAAATACAGAGCGTAAGACACAAGATTACTACCTTAACAAGATCCAAATTAAATACTGGAGAAAAAATAATCTTACGGGATGTTTACCAATCGAGACAATTTTCAGCACTTTCGGCCTCCCAGAATGTCTACGTGCTTTTGGTAGGTACAACACCCGATTTTTAATCTTAGCAGGTATGTCTACATCAAACATCTCAGGATTAATTACCCCTTCATATGTTACTCTCAACTATTCCGTCATATAATAATCACCAACAAAGCTATTATACGGTATGCTTGTGTGTTCGCTGCTAACAAGGCGTGGCCGCATGGGATTTTGACTCGATCATATTGCTTATAGGTATAGTGTTTCATATCAAGCAGCACATGATGCTTCCCATGAAGCAACCCAACAACTTCATAAATCCAACTAGAGATTGTACCAATTCTACTACCATTAACAATTCCCAAATTCTTCTGCATCTGTTTATCAACCTCTGGTGTTGTCATTCCAACGTGCTTCTCTGCCTTCTTTCTCCTTGCACTAAACCATCTTGTTAGCATATCCCAAATGAACTTCAAAAGCTCAATAATTTGTGACCCTCGAGCCTTTCCTAAAGCTCTTTTCAAAAACTCGGCAATGTTTGAAGTTATTAGATTATAACATTCTCCCTGGAAATACGCCCTACTCCAATGTGCAGCTCCTATCTTATCCAAATATGCAGAACATTTTGAGTTCTTTGCTTTGATCTGTCTATATATCTCTTGATACCCAGTTACTTTATAGGCAAATGTTGCATTGGTGACCATTTTCGCTAGCCCTTTATTATGGAACCGAGCATTAACATTCCTGGCCAGGTGGACAATGCATGCTCCATAATGTGCTAACGGGGAAAAAATCTTCTTAGCTGATTAGATAGATCCGTTTCTATCAGAAATAATTGCAATTATCCGCTCTAACTTTCTAAAAAACCATGTCCAAGCATCGTTGTTCTCACTGTCTATGGCTGCAAAAGCTAGTGGAAAAACCTGAAAATTTGCATCTTGTCCGCTAGCTGTCAGTAGCACACCATTGTACTTCCCATTTAGATGTGTCCCATCAACAACAATAACACGACGTAGCTTATGAAACCCCTGAATAGATGCCCCAAAAGCCAAAACATATACAAAAACCTTCTATGCCATCTTCTAACACTTCAGATTTAATATCGGTCACCGTCTCTAGGTTTGCTTGCTCCAATGCATACAAATAAGCAGCAAGATCTTCAAAAGATTCATCGTCTGAACCAAAAATACCCTCTATAGCTTTTTCTTTTGCTCTCCAACATTTGTTGTATGATGCAGTGATCCTAAGATCCTCAAGAATCATCTGCTGGAGATCCAATGGAGCTGGACCTTTTGTTGGATCACTATTGCCTTGTAAACAGCTGCGATCACCTTAGATGTAGCTTTTTCAAGTAATTTCTCCTTGTCTCTATTGGACAAGTGTGCTCCATAATAGCTTTCCTTATCTCATAGTATCCACTGTCTTTCATTTCACTGGCTAGTATTCTCCAATCACTCCTCTCACCAGAACAACTAAGTACAAACGAATCTTTCTTCGTTGTAGTATGTGTAAAATGGAACATATTCTTGATAGCATAGATGGCTATAGCAATCTGGCAGTCCTCTTTGTTAGCGAAGATTTTCCCTTTGTAAATCCCTTTACCATCATCATCAATGTCAAGATCAGGTACCTCGTCCCTCTCATATTCTGTGTTGTCAAACAAAGGAGGAATATCAAACTCCTCGTCATCAATATCCTCAAGCTTTCTTGTATCCATAACGGGTACACTCCTCTGTCCACGGTCTTCTGTCCAAACAGAGGCCCTTCCCTGTTCAATGGGTACACTCCTCTGTCCACCTCCATTACCTATCCACGATTGTCCCATTGGCTTCGCCTTTTCTTCCTCCTTAAATGGAACCCCACCATTCAAAATCACAGTATGATCAAAGCAAGAATTTGTACTACACATAACCTCGACAACATTCACTCGCCCAAACTGATCACCTATGAAATTTCCCCAAAACTCTTTATCATAAGATTTCGGTGTTACTGTCAACTCGCTAATTTTAACGCCATCTTCCTCCCTGCAATCATCAAAACTATCTTCTTCTTCCCCTAACACGACTTTCTCTTCAGCAGAATAATTATTACTAAGTTTAGCGCTGGATTCATCTTCAATCAAACCATCAGGAACGTTTCTTTTCTCTTCCTGTAATTTCCTTTCAATTTCCGCTACCCCAACCATAAATTCCTCATCTACAGGGGTTGACTCAACAACAAATGTCTTTGACCCGGCAGTTGAAGCCTCACCAAAAACATCCTCCCCAACACCGCTATTACTCAGGGCATGTTTATCGGGGGTTGTAAGAGAGGTTTTAAGAGGGGTTTTAAGAAAAAGTAGGAGAAAAAATAAATCAGAAAGAAAAAAAAAAAGAGCTCCTCTTATATAGCATACTACGCTTACGTGTCAGCCCATGGTTGGATAAAGAGTTTTATTGAGAACAAAAAAAAATTTTTGCCCGATCGGTGTTCTTTCTCTTGCTCTCTCTTGCGAACCTCTCAATCCGAGGAGATTGAATCGGTCGGAATCGTTGGAAATGGAATCAGACGAGATTGGAATCAGAGAGTTCTTGAGGCTCTTATGTGTTCAGGGTTCAGGGTTTCTTCTAATCAAGGGTTTTGAAACAACGATTAGTTGTAACCAGTTTCGTTTCTGAAATCTGAGAGTTCTTGAGGCTCTTATGTGTTGGGATTACAGTGTGATACGAGATTTTTCGTAATCTGGCTTCGACTATGTGTATATATATCTTAATCATTCAGTTTTAGGTGGAAGGTGTTTATGCAGAACTCGTTTAGATCACCTTAAGCTTACTACAGATTGATCTTGTTTCGCAATGGTTGATTACTAAGTGAACCTTGTTTAGTTTCGAAAACCACCAGCTAGATTGAGTGCTTCTTCTTGTTTATTCTAAAACCTTGTTATAATTGGGTTTTTAGTTTGGTGCTGCTAAAAGGTCTGGAATGAATTTGTGATGATGCTAGGGGAAATGGGGAGAGAGAAGAGTCATGGTTTGAAGATCCTTTGGGTCTGGACTATCGGCACTGCAGCTAGTATGATACTCTTTTCTGTCATTCTAATTACCAGAGTTTCGTTTACCAGTTCCTATATTCTCTATGGATAGATCATAGGTATGTGTAGTGTAATAGTGACTGGTCTTTTACTTGTTTTCAGTATTGGTAACCAGCTTGATGACTGATGAGTAGTGCTTAGCAGTCTTTCTTTGATTGCAGCATTTTAAATTTCTATGATTCGCCAGAGATTTGATTTGACTCACTTAGTAAATTCTGTTTTCTGTGTTTGAATGAGTGTTCTTTTGTTAGTTACCTAGAGAATATAAACCAACACCAAAAGGTCTGTTTGTTTTATTTTATTATGGATGATTCCAGTTGAAACCTGTTGTCTTTTATTGTTTGCAGATCCTGTTATGGAGTCTCCACAATCTGAGGCATCAATCGTCAACGGTAGTATCCATTTGAATGGCAATGGTGAAACCAGAACAAAGAAACCGGTCATGTCGTCTAGTTCAGACAGTTTCATTGGTGTGCTTGAGGTTTTTATTCACCAATCTAGGAGGGATATCCAGAACATCTGTATCTACCATAAGCGATCCCAGGACCTCCTTTTCCACCAAGATCATCAATGGTGGAGGGAGAACCCCTGTTTTTGACGATACCCTTCATCAACTGCAGTTAACTCTGGTTCCCGTATCATCTAGTTTCTATAATCTGCATCATTACCATTATCATATTCCTCAAATGGCTTCTAAATCATTGACTGTTGTTGCAGGAGATAGCTAGACGCAGGGAAGAGTTGGAACAATTGCTCCTGGAGCATCAGAATAGAGACAATGACGTGTGAATGTGATCACAAGTATAGCTTCATTGGATGGAGTTTCTTTTTGTATTATACGATTGTGTGAGCTCTCAAATTATCATACTACTGATAATCCACGGTTTCTAAAAACACTTTGGATCGTTTCTTGTTTCAAAATCTATCTATTTTATGCAAATAAATTGGTGTCTTGTGTGAACATCATCATTAGGAGGCATATCATCATCATAAGGGGAGATTTTCTTGGTTTTGGCTTTTTTAAAGGTGTTGGACAATTTGATATTTGGCAATGATAAGTATTTTGATCGATCTTATCTTCATATCTTCATTTCTTTATACTTGCTAAAGACGAAAACTGATTGCTAAACGAGTTAAGTAATTTGATGAATCAAGATGCACTGATAAAGAGAAGAAGCTCAATTGTAAGCGTCGTCCACGTTTGTAGCAAATACGTTTAACAACAATCTTAAAATCTAACTCCTGTTTATTGTATGCTTGGAAATGTATGTACGAGAGTATTAGTTTGATACATCCAAGAGAGCATAGGCATAAACATAAAGATGATTTGGTTGAGAATATTTGGGCAAAATTTGGAGCAAATCAGTATTAAAATTAATCATTTTCTCCATTTATAAATTGCACTTCTGTTGTAATATGTATTAATGTTTTTATTATGTTTTGTATATTTGAAAATTAATTAAAATGCAATATTTTCTAATTTTATAAAATCATAAATGTTTACATATTTATACCACTTCTATTCTATTTAAATTTTTTAAATTTTAAAAAACAATATTTTCAAAAATAAGAGACCCAAAATAAGAACCTACCAATAAAAGAGAAATTTTATCTAAGAGATCATGAGTTCTTATATTCCAAACAGTACACAATTAATTCATAAAAAATTTAAGAACTCCCCTTCTAATATACTACCGATAATCATGGTCTCATACGAGATGATAATCCACATGTCTGCTTAACACACCCATCCCCTAAAGCTTCTCTCTCTTCTCTCTATGGAACCTGCAAATCTTTCTATGAATTACCTCTTTTCTTAGACTCTTCAAATGTAGCAAACAAATTTAACCCTCGGTTTGTACGCAACATTATCTTTTACTGGTCAAGATCAACGTTCGTTGTCACAATCACCGATGGAGTCTTCACTCCCGTCGTGAATTCCATATACGTCGGGATGCAGTAACTAAATTTTGCCATCTTTTGGACCAAGCCAAATTCTTCGATAACAACATCTTCCAGTTTGCATAAACTTGTAGTATAATTGACTGGAACAACCCTCGACAGAAGTTTGTTGTCAACTTTAAATTCCCAAACTCCCTCAGCAGAGCAGCCCCAATTGCCAGATATCACAACACAGATCCCAGGAATTCCGACCTGCATAAACAACCAAAACAAGTTCTTCAGACAAATCCAATAGTTTTTCCATCCACAGAGTCTCGAATATCGACAACCAATCCACAAAACACCAACCTGCGCAGCCATGTCTTCGTTCTGGGGTCGTAAAACCCTAATCCTTTCTTTCTACGAAACAGTCTGTCTTAATTTGTTTTTAAATATTGAGTCCCATCTTTTTCCGACATTGTTTTGTGTCCATTGGATCTATTTTCCTTGTAAATATCGAATGGTTAGGAAAAGTTACCAAAATTGTAACTTCTTATGTCTCAAAATGAACGACATGGGCAAATATGTCTTGGTTTGATGCACAACTAGCAAACACACCTCCAAAAGTACACCATACTCAACAAGTGGGTGTGGATGGAAGGGAGTTTGAGAAAAGTAGGTCTGTTTGCAATTGTCTCTTTATACAATGTGAATCTCAACTTCCAAAAACATTTATAATTGGGCCGATTTGAACTTCAAGCCCACTATTTAAAACGGCACAATGTGAAAGACACGACTATATTTATTGCGCAATTTCTTTTTAGAAAAAGAAACAAAAATAATGTCGTTCTTTTTTCCGTCAAAAAGGAATTTATATTAATGAATTAGAATAGTCTTCATACCACTGGTTTAAAAGCCAGCATGGAGGTATAAAACATTGAGAATAAAAAAATATTTACAGACTATCATATTTAGCTAGTAAATGAACTACCTTATTAAAGTTCTAGAGGAGTAAACAAATAAGACATTGTTAAACAAACTTGACCCAATAAATAATATCCTGGCAAATAGTATCAATTGAGATATCAAGTAAAGTTTTATTAACAATTTTGATTAAGGTCTCGCAATCGTCTTAAAAATGACATTTCATAATCCTCTGATCCAGCACTGTTGCATTGTAGTGAGAAGAGCCTTAGCTTCAGCCTCCAATGATGAGGAAACAGATCCCATTTGCATTGATCCCAGTTTTGTGTAGTCCCATCATGATTCCGGATTATCCATCCACTCTTTGCTTGGTTAGTAAGGTGATCAAAAGTTGCATCATAATTGCATTTAACAGAAGAAAAATATGGTCGTGTCCACTAGTGAAATGTTGAATCACAAGTTACAGTATTATTATTTCCTGAGTTGTCACTACTTTGAATCCAATCTCGAACATCAGCCTTTGCTGTTAGAAAATATTATTCGGATTATCTTGAATACCATTGAAGATGAAGTTATTCCGGGACTTCTATATATGTCATAGTAGCCAAAAAGGTAATAGCTTTGTTTGTGAAGATATGTCATTTTCCAGTTGGAGTTCAAAAATTACTTCTATCAATGTTTCACAACTTAATGATATGGAATAAACCATGATTATTGGAATATTGGCTAGTTCCCATATAGACTGAGAATAGGGACATGAAAACTGAATATGTTTGATGGTTTCATCATTCTGAAAGCATCTAGTACAAACCGGGTCTAAATGCATTCCCCTAGTGTTTAAACGGGTAATGGTAGGTATAGATTTTGATAGTAGATGCCATAGAAAATGTTTCACTTTGGGGAGAATATTAATTTTTCAGATTTTGTTTTTGAGTATAACCCATGGGGGATTGGAGGTAAGTTGTTATTTTGATTTGGATTGTGCATTGAAAGCCAATATCCTTCTTACTGTATACACCCCTGACTTAGTATAACTCTAAACTAACCTGTCTGCAGTAGATATTCTTGGAAGGTATATGTTTAAAATGTGGCTATGATCCTCCGGTTTTATGAGTAGTACCCTAATTTAAACGCTTATTATTTATTATAATTACTAAATTAATTTTAAAAAACATACTATTAGTTCAATTAAGCCCAAACCAAACCAGACATGAGAAGAAACATAACTAAATAGTTTGAGTATAAGATTGGGTTTAGTTTAGGTTGGTTTGAGTTTGGTTGGATCGATTTGGTTTGGTTAAAATGTCCATCCCTAATTAATAGAATTAAACTAATAAAAATTATGAAAAATGTAAAAATTACTTCTTCTTTTCTTTTGTTAATTTTTGTGAAAAAACATAAACTTCTTTTAAGGACATTTTTACTAGAGTAACGGTCAACATTTCTCAAAAAAAAATTTTAAAAAATCATTTTTCACAAATTTTCATTTTTTGTTTATTTTTTTTAATATTTGTTCCACATAATAAATAACATATGTCTCATTTGTTGTGAAAACCGTTTCGGTCTTCTTTCTTTTCTCTTCTCTCTTCTTATTATTATTTTTGTAATAAGCGTATTTGGAAGAAAATCTCCCAGTGGAGATGGTTTAAGAACGATGAAGTACGAAAGTTATTGTTTTTCTTTTAAGTTTAAAAGAAAAATCATTAAAATGAATTATATTTTCTATTAAAAACAAAAAACAACCCTATATTCTTACGTCATATTATATGCGTTATGCATGTGTAAGAACTAAGAACTGAGTACATAATCAATCACACGTCGGGCTTTTATCATCTCTTTCTGAAAGAGTCTTTTAACTGGTAAAAAAGGACTCGGACGTGGACTATAACAATATAACCAAGAAAACCAGTGCCGGCCCAACCAATTTTGCTGCCTAAAGCAAAAAAATTTTTTTTGCCCATTAATAAACACTAAAAAAAAAAGTTACAAAAACTGGTACACACAGGCTCGAACTCGTAACACTGATGGAGTATACAGGCGTACCGAACCACTATACCACCACAACTTTTTGAAAATTGATGCCCCTTAAATCACTAATATATTCTGGTGCCTAAAGCCCTTGCTTTACGGGTTTTAGGTCAAGACCGGCACTGAAGAAAACCTTACTTTTAATCTAACCATAACGTAAAAAGATGCTAAACCTTTTTATAAACATTTTTAGAAAACTCAAGAAATCCTTAATTAAATCAAATTGTAAGAGCCAATAAGCATAAAAAACCTCTTTCGCTTGTACCAAAACGAGTGGCTAACTTTTTTGGACAGGCGCCTCATGCTGTTTGTAACGTTCGTAACAAGTAGAATTTGAATTTTAAGTCATTAACGCTTTTCAGAATTGTCTTTTACATACAAAATACTGTATTTTCCCACGTATAATTACGGTACAATCTCCCTAAAACCTGGAGCAAAAAGAGGCATTGAGTAGTTTTTTGTTTCCCGTGTGCCACATTTTTTTTGTTTCAGAAAATTTTTAAAACCTGTAGATTTTTCTTTTGGCTTGTTTGTTTTTGTCGGTATATCATCTATGGGTGGTTCTCGTGCATGCCTCCCACTTTTCATCTCCAAAGTTTCCTCGTATCTCCACCCCCTCTGAACCTCTCTGCTAACACTCAATTAAATTTCTGCTAACACTCAATTAAATTTACGTAACCACCCTCACATTTTTTTATCTCTTATTTTATTGTCTTTAACTTCTTCTTCTTTTTTTTTGTTTGATTTATTTGAATCTAAAATACTCGTTAAGATACAAGTGTTAACGAAAAGGCTTGATTGGGTGAATGGGTTAGTGGTAAATGTCGTAATATTGGAATGCATGGATGGCAAATCCAAAAGAAGAAGAAAAGTGTGTGTGAGAGAGAGAGAGAAGTTGGTATTCCCGAAGAAGGAACTCCCCAACTTTTGCCAAAACAAAATGCCAACTTCACTGAAACACACAACCTCCTTCCCCTCATTTCTTGGCCTTTTTCTTTTATCTTTTGAGAAATCAACACAAATATTTTACTACCTCTTGAGAGAGGAAATTATCTTAAATGTATTTGTTTTATTTAAAAATCATAAAAGCCTGGACTGCACCAGCTTTCTTTTTTCCACCACTTTCTCCAAGAAACGCAAAAGTTGAAAAATACCAGCTCATATTCACTTATGACTCATGAGTCATGAGTAACTTCTTCCTTATAAATTCAGATTGTTTACAACTTCCTTGAGTTTCACTTCGGAACACAAACACGCAATCTCATTAGTATATATGTCACTTTTAAACATATAGAGGGATATAATGAGAATCAGCTGCAACGGGTGTAGGGTCCTACGCAAAGGTTGCAACCAAGATTGCACCATAAGACCATGTCTTCAATGGATCAAATCCGCAGACTCCCAAGCTAATGCAACACTCTTCCTTGCCAAGTTCTACGGCCGAGCCGGTCTTCTTAACCTCATCGAATCCGGTCCTGATCACCTTCGTCCCGGTACACTCTGAAAGCCAACAATTATCTTTCTCATGTTCCATTGAATTATTTTTATACAACGGTCCATTGAATTATCCAGTGAGTAAATAGTACAAAAAATTTACAATGTATCTTGGATACAAGGATCTTAATGAGTTTTTTAGATTTTGTCACAAAAGTCTTACATGCACAGACACACGCATCACCATCACCATCACATCACTATAATGTACATTGTTTTTCATTTTCTGGATTTGATTTCATAACCGTCGACGTTGTGTATTGTAGCAATATTTAGGTCACTTCTGTACGAGGCGTGTGGTCGGATCGTGAATCCTGTGGATGGTTCGGTGGGTTTGATGTGGTCAGGGAACTGGGCCCAATGTCAGGCAGCCGTTGATGCGGTGCTCAACGGCTTACCCATAACTCACACACCTCTTCCAAGTGCATCTGCGTCTCATCAGATCATTCCTCCTCACAGGACTTACGACATACGCCACGTGGCCAAAGATCCAACAACCGGCGGCGACAGTTCGGAGAGTCTGGCCACACGTGTTAACGCTGACAAGGGCAAGACACAAACTGGCCGACTCAAACGCCATGCTGAGTCCGTGAACCAACTAGGCGAATGTAGTCATGACACATGGCAACTCCCAAGTTCTGGTGCTACGCATGGCTATGGTCACTTCACGTTGGAGACTGTGGAGAGTCGAAGGGAAGCTCCACTTGATCAAAGTTCTTCGAATCTTGGGTTTGATGATCAAGTCGATATCAACGAGGTTGGCTTAGAGCTCAGACTTGGTTAGAAGCTTTGCCCAGCGACAAAAAATAGATAGCATTATTATCATAATTATGTCTTTTAAATTAATAATTTCACTTTCTATATAAAAGAAGGAAAAAAAGAGAGGAAGAGCAAATCAAACTTGGTCTACTAGCTTAAAAGTGTATAAAATTTGGCTTTAATTAATGTGAATCATAAGGTTATGGTACATTTTATAAAAGTCTTAACGCCTAGCTAAAAGAGTTGTTATCTTGTTGATATCTCATAGTTACTTGTACTTTTATTTTTTTTGGGGGCAAAGTGACTTGTATTTCTAAGAATTTTTTTTGCATGAAATTGAGAATATTAGGATAATCTGAAAAAAAAGACAATCAAAGTAACATGAAATTGAGAATACTAGGATAATCTGAAAGAAAAAAAAAATCAAAGTAAATTGGTACTCATTTAAAAAAAGGTTGCATACCCAATTCAAACCATCAATTGTTTTCTATATAAAATATACTATATTACAAAAATACATATTCTACTTCCTTAAATTTTTGCATATTCTTCATATGGTTGATTCATCATATATATATAAACTTTTGTGATTAGATAGTAACACTTACTTGTGATTTTCTAATATGAACATAATATACATGGTAAAGATTACTAGCACATTAATTGATAAACTTATTGGGTAATCAGCTCACGAGTTAAACAAGTTTGTTTGTCAGTTAAAAGTCTGATACCAATTTATCCGTTTCATATTAGTGTCTTTTTATACTTTTTTGTCAACAAAAGATTAGTTTAAACGAGCTAATTGTCGTTTTATACTTTAAATTTTGTTTCAGTTAAAGTTTTTTTTTTTTAATGAAGATGTTTGGTAAAATTTATAGATTTAGCCATAATATCTTAATGTATTAACCAATTAAAAAAATTATAATATTTTAACTACTAATAGAAGAAAATTTAATTGTTTTCTTAATTTATTTGAAAAAACAACAAACAATACTTATAATGGAACATAGAGTAGTGTTCGAAATAAAATTAATAATGTATGAGAAATAAAATAAAATAAAATTTTAAGTCTTGATTTTTTTCGAGGTTTCACACAATTTCTTACGAAATAATGTCTAGTTATAAGTTAAATACTTTCGCACACTAAATATTTTCTCATAACAATGAACTAATAATATTTCAGCAAGATTAAATATTTTTAATAAATAGTATTTGAAGTTTAAACTTTATCAACACTAATTACTAAAAATTGCGTACAACATAGAAAACCAATACATACGGAACAAAAAAAAATTGTATCAGAAAATCATTTGTTCCTAAGAAAAAGTATATATTTTTTTGGAAACATACCGATTATATCGGACGTTTGTTCTTAAGAAATTTTATATTTTTTAAGAAACATATTGATTATATATCGGATGTAAAATTATTTTCTTAGAAATATATTGAGTAAAAATACATAGGGAATAAAAGGGAATAAAATACTACATGTTATATATATATTTTCAAAAATTATATGTTCAAAATAATAAAAAGATTGACACGCAAAATTAAGATACTCAATCATTTGAGATACAGTACACATATAATCCAATTAACTGTTTTCTATCAATAAAAATGTTAATTTGATATGACTAAATACAATGATATCAGTATTTGTGAGGAATTTCTCTGTACCACTTCAAACCACACCTCATAAGCTAGAGACTGTCTCCAGCAACTCAAATTGTATGAATTATTAGAAAGGACCACACACGTTAATGCACAAATCATTAACTTATTTTCCTAAATTCAAAATTGTCATCATTAATATGTCCAAGGGGCTTGTTGCGTAATTAAGATATTGAAGGATATTTCCTTCTAAGTGTTGCTTTAAGACATTTTTGTTGGTTTTGCATGTATGGTTAAATATTGGGCTGTTTTGTATAGTTACACATGATAAATGAAAATGAGTGTTTTTCTACAACAAACAAAGGAAATGATGAGAAAATAAAAAAGAAGAAGAAGATGGTTTGAATGTCCAAAAAACACATATAATTGCATAAATACAACTATAGCCAAATAAAATCAGAAATACAAAACACCACACAAATTATATGCATGATTTCATCTTATCAATTATTAATTTTATTTTTCCAAGCCAAGTCGTCGTATGAACTCTTGAAATAACACTTCGTAAAGATATCTCTCACCCGGTGTTAAACGAAATACTCTTTTTATTTTTTACCTGAATGTGATATTTTGAGAAGATGTTGGATTCAAATCGTGGGATTCGTTGTTCTGGTTGCCGACAGTTAAATTAATTTTTTTTTTTTTTTGTCATCTGATAGAACCATAAAAAATGAATATAATGTAAACATAGAAAGGGAATCAAAAAACAAAAACAAGATCACATTTGATACTGAGGTCAATCGACCCTCCAAGTGGAAGCCACAAAGACAGAGAAGACTGTGTAGCTGCGGTCCTTAGTCGCTCTCTCCAATATCTCTTCTAACTTGGTCATGGAGCCAAGCTGGTCCTCCCAAAGAAAGATATGACTGAACCCTTCCCTCTCTTGTCACACTCTTGGCGATAGCCATAGCAACCTTATTCGCCGAAACCGCCACATGATGACACTCCCAATATTCAAAGCTGGACAAGAGTTGTGTGATATCCTGCAATATGATGTTATACCGTGGCCACTCCCCAGGGTTATTTATCGCCTCAATCACTGCAGTATTGTCCATCACCATTTCAACCCGAGGAATCTGTAAAATCTGCAGTGCCTCCAAAACCCACCTAGCAACTTTCAGTCCTGCTAAAAGCGTAGTTTCTGTCTGTTCTAGAGCCGTTCGCGCATGGAAACATGACTTGACCTTGACTATCGCGAACAATCCAAGCTCCTCCCACCGCATTAAAGTTTTTTCCCCAGGAGACCGCTATATTGCATTTCAGAAATAAAATACTATCATTAATAATATTATCATCTATATAAAAATAATATAACAGTTAAATTAATTAATAATATTATCATTTATATAAAAATAAAATACTAATTTTTTTTTGATATTTCAGTGGGATATTTGTGACAGTCCCCATATGTTTGTTTTGGTGTACAGCATTCAAAATTCACGGTATATAAACTATATAGATCGGTGCTTACAAGATAGTCACATTTTTGGTGATATATCATATGTACATACGTAGCTCACAAAACGTGCAAAAATCTCTACCAATGCAGAAAAAGAAAGCTAGCAACTATCACCAAAAAAGCAAGAAGAGAGCAGAAAAAAATTCCATAATTAATCAAGTTCTTTAGTGAGCAGCAGCAATTGAAGATCTCTTCACGAACCTTCCTTTCATTCGAGGCCTTTTCTCTGCATTCAGTTTGCGTACCTCATACCTTATCTTCTTGGAGAACAACCTTGTCCTCCTTTTCTCTCGGTATCTTGAAACTCTGGCCTCTCTTCCTCCATCCCCAGCCTCTCCCATGTGAAACCCTAGGCCACGAAAGTGGTTGTAGTGGTGAGCTTGATCTGCTCCACTTTCACCCTTAATATCCACAACACAAATAAGTTTTGTTAATTAGAGACAATGCTTTATTTTATATCAATAGTAAATAGTATTAAAAATTGACTGATCCGTAATCCGTTGGTAATAAAAGCGTGGTAGACATACCATGGAATCGGTTGGACAACAAACCATGTCGAGGTCTATTTCAGATGGCTTTTGAGCAGTCCATGGGATCCCTTGGCCTCCCCAAGTGGAAAGAACCGATTCGTAGTCCAATCTAAGCATAAGAGCCTTCTCCTTCTTCTCTTCCTTAATTTTACCACGCATCTCATTCACTCCCATGTCCATAACATTCTTCATCACGTCTTCTTTTTCATTATCTTCTTCTTCTTCTTCGTATGTGCTCTTGGATGCGTATTCGTAGTCAAAGCTTATTTCAAATGGAGAAGTCTCATCAACTTCATTAAGATCACACACATCTCTGGTCGCGACTCCTTCCTCTTCCTCAACCTCTTCTTTTTCGATCTTCAACATCTCACCTAACCCTAGATCTTCCGTGGGATGAAAGTCTCGCTCTATCCCCCCACCAAGGAGAGTTTCCACGTCAGCTGTGAACTGAGCCAGTTCCATGTCGGTTGGGAATAAACCATTCAGACAACTTTCAGCGTTATCCTCGTCTTCTTCATCGCTGCTCTTGAAACACACGGGCATCATCGGAAACTCGATCTTTGTCTCGACGGATTCGTTAAAGCATTGCTCCTCAACCATCGGGTTCATCACCGGCACCTCAAAGATGAGCTGCCCTTCCACCTCATAGCTTTC
>NC_025689.1:30093590-30114577 GCF_000633955.1 Camelina sativa
TCTTCTTCTTCTTCTTCGTATGTGCTCTTGGATGCGTATTCGTAGTCAAAGCTTATTTCAAATGGAGAAGTCTCATCAACTTCATTAAGATCACACACATCTCTGGTCGCGACTCCTTCCTCTTCCTCAACCTCTTCTTTTTCGATCTTCAACATCTCACCTAACCCTAGATCTTCCGTGGGATGAAAGTCTCGCTCTATCCCCCCACCAAGGAGAGTTTCCACGTCAGCTGTGAACTGAGCCAGTTCCATGTCGGTTGGGAATAAACCATTCAGACAACTTTCAGCGTTATCCTCGTCTTCTTCATCGCTGCTCTTGAAACACACGGGCATCATCGGAAACTCGATCTTTGTCTCGACGGATTCGTTAAAGCATTGCTCCTCAACCATCGGGTTCATCACCGGCACCTCAAAGATGAGCTGCCCTTCCACCTCATAGCTTTCCATCTGATCCTCCGTGCTCATCTCCGGCACAAGATCATGAAAAACCATCGTGTGGCCCTTCTTTCCTCCGCGTGGGGTCCGAGCTTTACGAGTAAATCCCTGATGCCACGTAGCTTGATGAGGTGGTGAGGGAGAGGAAACATCTGCATGGCGATGCTTTCCGGTGCTAGCCGTTTTCAAGCGGACCCTCTCGTGCCTACGAGCAAGAGGGTTCGCAGAGTGGACCGAACCGTCACATCCATGGCAAAGGAAAGCATCGTCAGCTGCGCAATACCAACGTGCCCGCCTCTTCACGCAACTATCACATGCCCTCGCCGTCTTCCCACCGACCGCACTAGCCAAACTTTTCATCATATAATACTTATCACCATCAACGAGAAGGAGTGACACTTTGAGCAAAAACAAGTTGCCAAGTCTCAGTTGCAAAAAGAATGTTTTATCGAACTATGAGTTCTCTCTACAAAGGTTTCAGTTTTGGAGAAGTGGTTAGAAAAATAGAGACTACATTTTCTTTTTATGAGGCAGTGAGGAGCTAAATTTAGAGGCGTTGTAGGCTAGTACATGTCCCACACGATGTGAGTTTTTTTCTTGCTTATCATCGAGAGTGTTATTAAAGTAAAAAAAAATGAATGCACTTTTTGGTCGCTTGTACCCCATGAGGGCCATGAAGAGGCCTTATCTCGATTCTGATTTGCCGAGTTCTACAAGTTGATCCTCGTCTTAGTGTTTTGATTGGCCAGCTTCTTAATCAGATGGATATCTTTATGGTCCACCTTGTTGTTTTCGTTGGCCTAGTCACTCATTGTTTTTGGATTTTGTTACTTTTCGTTTTTGCTATAACTCGGGATTTTTCCATGGAAAAGTTAAAACAGTGTGGAGTTATTCTCGTGATTTTGGAGAAAGCGAGATCTTGGTGTACGTGGTGTTGATATATCTACATCTACAAACTACATGTTCATCTTCTTTCTTTATACAGCTTTCTATGTCCACATGAAGTTGTACTGAAATATGTATAGTCACTAAAACCCCCAATTATTACAACTAATAACTAGAGTCCATTTAAAAAAAAAAAATAGCAAGCATAATAAGAGTTAACAAAAAAAAAAAAGGTTTATTATCTCTTTTTAGTGTTTTAGTTATCGTTCCTAATTAATCAGGCATGTTGTACTAGTTTACTTATATCACCGATTAAACCCAAAATAAATGGAGAATTAGAGATACCTGAAAACGTCGCGTTAAAAGATAAAATGGATAACTATGGTTTTTCTGGACCACATCAATATGCAGAAAATTTCAAAAACAAAGGCATCAACCTTTTTCTTGAGAAGATAAGAGGCTCGATGGACAACATGTAACACTCTTGGCAATATTCGTGTACTTGGACAATGATGTTTATATTGTTTACGGCATTTGTAGGAGCTAAGATTTTGGAGACTTGATTATTGATAAAAGTCAATAAGAGATCATTAAAACCTTAAAACTTTTGTCCCATCTAAGAAATCATGTATCTTGACAGAACATTCATAGTATTAGAACTATGTTCAAAATCTTTACCCTAAAAAATGAAAATTAAAGCAGAAAAATGATTGCACACAACCGTGCATGGTTCATTTTCAATGTGATACGTACGTCTATATACCACCATTTTTTTTTGTTAAAAAATCTATATACCACCATTACGGATGAATAAAGAGTCAAGAATTACAACATTTTTTTTGTGCGTAACAATAGAGAATATATTGCCATACAAAATAAATAAATAAAAGAAACACCTAGAACACTCTTACTTACATAGTATATTTATATTTTATCCTAAGTTAATTGTTTCATTTTTTAACGAACACTCTTAATTAAATTTTTATCGGACTTTTAAATTAACTCTAACCTAATTTCTTCTCATGAAATCAAATTATAAGCTTGTTGAATCCTATATCCACATATATGTTTATTTGCAGAAACTTCTTCAAATTAAAAACGAAATAATTTTCAACTTTTTATAATTTAAAATCATGTGTCTTGATTCTTTTAGAACATTATGATTATCACTCCATAGAAACATTACATATTCTTATTGTTTAATAGTATATATTTTGTTATAGTAAAATTATAGAGAAATTCCTCAAAATTTAAATACCACAATTCAGTATTTTTTCCGAAAATACACTCTTAATTTTTTTTTTCCAAAGTAACCACACAAGTTTTGTTTTTTTAAAATACCATAAACACAAAAAATTGATTTTTTGTTGGGTATAACTTTTTTTTTTTAGGTTTGGGTTGACAAATTTAGATTTAGGATATTTTATGGTATAGGGTTTAGTGTTTTAGATTTAGGGATTAATTTTTAATATATAAAAATTGTTCAATTTTGTGGTATTTTTAAAAAAAAATACATTTAATGGTATTTTTTGAAAAATAATGAGAAGTGGTATTTTTGGAAAAAATGAATTGCCCATAATTGTATTAAAAATAGCACCACCATGGAGACTTATAATTAATGTGACGGTGCTCTTGAAAGTTTAAATTCAAACTTTTTTCTCACATGCTACAAGATTTATTTTCCACTACATATACATCATATATTTTTCTTTGTATACGTTTATTATTTGTTTCTTCATTCTCTATATCTATATTTTCAGTTTTCTTATATCATAAAAACTAAAGAGAGATCAAATTATATATTCGTGTTCCTTTTCCTTTTTTTCGTCTGACAAAGATGAGCAAAGAGGCCATATAATATGATTCGTTGGTTGGAAGGTCAACTCTCTGTCGAAGTAAGGCCATACGCTGAAATTTCAGGCTCACTTATTGATATAGGCCCAAGTCATTTTGTGGCAGTGTTGGAAAATATATTATTGTAGTATTTTAGTGCTATTATAAATGATGATTATCACCACTAACAAACTCATGCAACACTTAGACAACGATAGTTCTATATAGACGACGACTCAGACAATTCTACATGTACCACAAAAATCCATAAAAAGAAATACATTCACAATCTTTATGATGATGGACATTTTTACTCTTGACACATGATCATAACAAACAGATCAAGTTACACCACATTAAAAGTCTATGGTAAGTTTGCTACCTTTTAATCTGCTTAATTCACATTTAAAGGAAATAAAATATCAAACCTACAAAAGCATGAGAGTTTCCAATCCAAAACTCATGCATACATGGTTCTCTGAACAAAGCAAACAAAAAGAAGGAAGAAAACTTAAAAAAGAACCAAAGACAAAAGAGAAGACATGGTTAAACAAAGATAAGAGATAAAGATGATTAACAAATTCTTCACTAGATTTGTGGAAGTATTGTTGTAATGAAGTCTTCGTTGCCAAATACATGAACAAAAGTTGTAGGGTCTTAAAAAGCAACATACAAAAATTAAGTCATAATATTAGCATAAATTAGGTAAAACGTACTGGGCTAATCCAGTTTATGGCCATGTGGGATCTTGAAACTTTGGTTTTAATTTAGATTGGTGGTTAAGTTCACACTGATTTTTACCAGAAGTGTTGATATTAAAACCAAATAAGATGGAATAAGCAATTATGGACCACGTACAGCGATGAAAACAAAGAAACTTTTTCTCGGATAAAAACAAATAATAAAACAGAGGAAATATTCTTATTTGATACACCACAAGTTATTAATTACAGCACGAAAAACTAAAAAGTAAAAAAAATTACCACAAATGAAAAAGCAGAGATTTTGAGTATATGCAGAGCAATTAAATACAAACATTTATGCTTTGCTCTTTTCTTCTCCTCTAACTTCCATTTTCTCAATCCCTTCAAACCAAATCCCGAGACAATCTCAACCTAAACCGTAACACAAAATCAAACCCCATCACTAAAACCATGCAAGACGTTTCATTTTAGTTCAGAGTTTGACAACTTCAGGGATAAAGACTGGGTAACGGTCGATACAATCGGACCATGGTCCGTCCTTAGGTGTCTTAATCGTACGGTTACACTTCCACACGGCAGAGTTACACTTAAAACCACTCCCAAACGCGATCTGCCAGACTCGATCGCCTCTCCTCATTCTCCCTTTAGACTCGATGTAGCTTAGCTCGTACCATAACGATGACGATGAAGTGTTACCAAAACGATGCAGTGTCATTCTTGAGGCTTCAACGTGTTCTCCTGATAACTGTAGATTCTTCTGGAGCTCGTCGATCACCGCTCTACCTCCCGCGTGAATGCAGAAGTGTTCAAAGGCCAATTTAAAATCCGGTATGTATGGTTTCAATTTCGGGTTGAAGATTTTACGTCCGATTAGGGACAAGAGGAAAAGGAGTTGTTCCGACGCCGGTAGGACCAATGGACCTGTTCAATCAGTTCATTTATCAAACTCAACCGTACCATAATGTTATATAACCTAAGCCAAACCAAACTTTACTATAAAACCGAATAAATTTTCTACCGAACGACTAGAATTCAATGCAACCGACTCGAGTAACCTAAACTTTCATACAAACGTGACATTTATCAAGAAAGTATTAAGTTATTACTATTCTTTTATTTAAAACAAAATTGATGTGTAGTCTGAATGCCCCACCCGGCCCTTAATATAGTTTTCACCGTATATATATATCATTGTTATGGTATGAAAGTGAAAGAAAATGATGTTGTATTATTATTACCTATTGTGGTGATATTAGCCTTGAGGGCTTCACCGGCGATGGCCATGAGATCTTTGGACAAGTTGATCCCAACGTGTCCTTCTTTGTCTTCCTGTTCGTAAACGCAATAGAAAGACTTGTCGTCGGAACCACGGTGGGTACGGACGAGGTGGGAAAGCTTGTATTTGGCTCGCCACCGGTCAGACCGGCGGTTTGACATGAGTATGGCTGCCGCGCCCATGCGGAAGAGGCAATTAGGTAACAACATGGCTCTCTCGTTTCCCTGATAGTAATTAGGTGTTATGATCTCCGTGCTGACGATGATCGCATTCGAATTGGGATGAACTTGGAGCAAGTCTCGGGCTAGATCGACTGAGATCAAACCCGCGCTGCATCCCATCCCTGAGAGATTAACGCTTTTGATGTTGCTTCTAAGCTTATATTTGTTGATGACCATAGCGGAGAGAGATGGAGTGGGAGAGAAGAGAGAGCAGTTGACAATGAGGATGTCGACGTCTTTAGGTTTTAGACCAGTTTTCTTGAAGAGATCGTCCATGGCCGTGAAGATAACCAACTGAGCTTCACTTCTAGCCGCGTCCATGGTTGGTGTTGGAGGAATATAATGAATAGCCGGAGGGAGACTAGTCTCTTCACCGAGGCCAGAACGTTCGAGGATTCTCATTTGGAACTCAACGCTCTTAGGCTTGTCCTTGAGGATCAAACGAGAGTGTTCCATGAAAGTTGCAAAAGGAACACGGCACGTGACAGGCGGCTTGTAACAAGAATAGTCAACGAGGTAGATGGTACGTGGCTTGGACATGAAGTAAACGGTGGAGATGAAGATGACAAAGAAGGAAGTACATAGAACCTGAACTAGATCAAATTCGAGCGAATTCCAAACATTAAGGATCTCTTCAGGACCCATCCGAAGAAGCTCAACGGCGCCGATTGCCATGATCGGGATCAAAAGAAAACTCAAGAAATGATTGACCAAGTATTGGTAACCAAGTTTCACGTACTTGAGCTTCACCGAGCTAGTTAACTCTGGCATAGGTGCCTGAGGCATCTTCGGGAGAGTTTTAATGTATAATTTGTATTATGGTTTTACAAAATGTGATTAGGGTTTTTGAATTTAATGAAAGAAGAGAGAGGGAAGGTGAAGGATATAAAGGCGAAGAGAGAAAGGGGTAGATGAGAGGAGTTAATGAAGATACCAACGTCACCCAACGCTCTTGCTTTGCCTATCTATTTAATTTTCTTTTTTGTCATATTTTATTATTATGAGAAAATGTTGTTTTGTAGTAATACAATTCTCCTCGATTTCCAGTTGTAAGTAGACAAAAGCAAGTGATGGGAGCAAATGATAAGGACTGTTCCCTTTTGATATAAAAAAGATTTCAATCTATCAAAAATTGTTGTTGTGAGGGAAATAAATAGAAAACAGCAAAGACGTGTCAGCTTTTTTGGTTTTATGGAGATCAAAGCGTTTGGTGACTACTTTGATTTGATGATCACGTTCACGTTGCCCGGTAGGCGCAATATAGTACTGTTACTATGGGTGGACATAAATACTTGGTACTTATCACTCGTACATGTTACTTTACATTTGCTTATGGGAAAAACAAAATTGGTCGTTATCAAAGCAGTAACATAATTTAGTTATGAGTTTCACAAGTATGTGCCAAATAACAAGATTAAATATATAGCTTTAATTTATTTTATATTTTTTTTGAAAAAGTACCACAAGTGACATATGCGCAAGTGATTTGCAAGTAGCAAAATAATTAAATAACCCACAAATAAACTAGTTTTATGGATTCGTTTATGTTAAGCAAGTACAGATAATTTTAGTACCCTTCTGCAAAGCAAAGTGATTCAAATAGCAAATATACCTTAAAAAGCATATATTGCCTTGTGTCCACCCCTAAATAATATTTTATCCGAGGCGTTAGCATATATTGCGCTAACTCGGTCTAGTTCCATAAATGAAAGAATTAGCAATCATATCTTACGCGTATAAAATAAAATGTACGTTCATACCGGAAAAGACGAATTGACTGTACGTAAACTTACTTGTGAGTTTGGACCTATCACCCATATACGTGGTAGGTAGCGTGAAAATCAGAGACATTATAGGATATGATGTCTTTGTGTAATCCTATATTTTTTTTGTTTCACGGATACAAAATGTGCAAGTTAGTGAGCCAACTTAAGCTACAAAACCAACTATTTGAATACAAAATCCATAAATTCTATTAGTATTACTTTTCATCTGTACTTTTTGTATCATTTATGAAATGTTAAAAGATAATGTATGTATGTAAGTAATATACGACGAACGAAAAAATGCATTGAATTACATTTAGAAAAAAAAACAGTTTTAAAGTTGTGAAAAGCATGAGCAAATTCTTTCCATTATTTCATTGAACCAAACCAACAATAAGTGTAAACATGAGAAAAAAAAATGGTATCAAAATACGACTGTGAATTACACAATTAATCTTTTCAAAATTACTATGAAATTCTTCTAGTTGGGGTCAAATAGTGTCATTTGAAAGAGGGAACACACGAGGGAAAATCAAACAGTAGTTACGATGTTTGACTTGGAAAGTGCAAGAAGACAAATCTTGAAGATCGATGAAAATTCGAAAAGCATGCATGAGAAATCAAATAGTAGTAGTTACTATGTTTGACTTGGAAACTGAAAGAAGACAAATCTTGAGATCTCATGATTTCACATATAGACACAATCCACCAAAACCTCAAATAAAGTCCAAAATCTTTTCTGCCATGATTCTTTTTGCTAAACAGAAGTTTTATTCTATCCTTGATTATGACTGTAAGATCGTACTGTATATAGAAACTGAGATTAGAAAAAAAAAAACTTTTAAAGCTAATTAGTAACCCAGCATAATAGAGTAAGAGGATATGTTTCTAAACTCAAAGGTGAACATGGTAGAATTTTTGCTGTTCCATAATGAAATCATTAATGCCAGCAAAATTTGATGGAGAAGTTTAGTTTGGAACCATTCATAATGTACATTTAATATGGATATAGTGTGTCACTATTTCATTAGCCACACCGTTTTCATATAGTCCATACTACCAGTTCTTCCATCATCTTCCGGAATAAATAAACATGTGTAGGCATATAGTCCATACTACCAGTTATGGACCATGAATAGAGTACGGGATATTAGTGATCACTTTGACCTACTGATCATCATTTTTAAAAACAATATTAGTTATAGTTATTTTACATAACTTTGTATGTCACTACATGTAAGATGATGCTTAGATTTGGGTTGATTTGCTTTGTGAGCCGGTCTTCTTCTCCCCGTAATATATATCTAAATCTAACATAGTCAATATAAAACCCCGGCCGTAAGTTTACAACAAAGTACATAATACAACGGCCCCTTCACAAAGACAGTGTGATGTCATAAAATCAATACACGTATAACTCAGACCAACCAGCGGCCAACCACCTATTAAGACGTTTAACAAAAACAAATAAATGTATAATTATGTGTCTCTATTGTAGGAATTCGTTGCAACTCTCAACTATTTTAGAATTTGTATTTATTGTATAAAATTTTCTCATTTTGTTGTAATGCCTCTCCGTATGCATATAATTTTTAAACTTCGCAGTTCTCCTAAACACTTTTGACTTGTCAATTGCTGTTTTTTAGTTTGCTGTTTTCTAGTTTGCTATCTTACGACACGACCTATAAAGGAATTTATTTTAAATTCTGTGAAATCAATTATTTTACCCTGGCAGATTTGTTTTTTTTTTTTTTTCTTTGGTCAAGCAAAGGATTTTTAAATCATTCTTCAAAGTTTATGGCAAACAAACTTAAAGCCGTTTTAGCCAATTTAACCAAAACAAAATATGACCGATGACTGCTTGAAATGGTAGAGGCTAGAGCCGCCGCACCAAACCTTTTCTTCCTTTTTATCGCCATTGTCATTTTCTTGTAAATCGTAGAGGAGGAATATATAGTACTTTCACCTACCGATGGATTTTCAAAATATTTTATGTTACTATATCCGATAATACGTTATTTTATATAAAATTATAATTTTAATATATCTGATAAAATTTAAATTTACCAAAATGTCTGCTTTTAACTTTGTGTAGATTTTTCATATTCTTTCTTCGAAAGTTCTATCCCCAATGATTCGAATATAATTGACTGTAAGAAATTAAACATATTACATAATGTAAGAGTAGGAAATATCCCGTACTTAAAGCACGGGTTAACATTTTTAAAAAAAAATATAATAAAATAATAAAAGTTATTATTATATTTTTAAATAAAATTATTTTGTTTGAGATAATATTTATTTTTAATTGTTCTGTAAATCTATATATGTTTTTTTGATTACTAATTATTTTAGAATATCATAGTATTTTATTTTTTGACGTATATTAAAATTTTATGTTGTTTGTTTGTTGTATTTGCATCATTATTTTGTGAAATATGAAGTAGTAATTTTAATATTATAATTATGAACAAATAAAATTTATTAATTTATCAGCTATATAAATTTAGTTTTACCAACCTGTCAATGTGAAAATTAAAAAACACATTTTATTTTTATAGATCGAGTAATATATCTTTGTTTTTAAAAATTCAAATCACAACATATGGAGAAAAAATCTGCATTTTATTAATCATAAGTATTATATAAAAATTCCAAACAATTTGTAAATAAAAGAAAATAAAGATGATAGGATAATCATAATTTGAAATTTTAACAAAATTTTTGAAATCTAGTTATTAAAAATAATTATATTGATTACTTGGATAGTTTTTGAAATTCTGATTTGTTATATTTTTAAAAAAAATATTTTGTAATTTTCGTCCATAATTTATTACAGAGATAAAATATTTTTTTTAAACTAATAATTATTTAAAATCATTGGCATGACAATGTAAAATTAAAAAAAAAAAAACAGTCTCCTTGAAAAAAAGTTATCCGTATTTAAAAAAAATCTTAACAGTTAATTTTTATTTTTTATAATTTTTTAAGTACATATTAGTTTTGATTTGAATAGATTTCTTTTACCTTTTTAGATTTTTTTAAATTTGATCTGTCAGCATTTTTATTTTTTAATTTATTATATTTAATTAATTAATTAATTAATCTTAATTAAATTTTTCTAATGGTAATTGAATGTAATTTTTTACATATTTTAAAGTTAGTTTCATAATTGTACTTCTCAATTAATATAGTAGGATATGTTGTAAAACACTTTGAATGGACTTCTATAACATGCCCACTATGAGTTCCATACTTTACGGTCCATTGGACCAAGGCCCATCGGTCATGTTCTACCTTAGGTCGGTTTAGCTTAAGACTTATGTAACACTATATATATGTAACCTCGGACACCTTATGAATAATAGAAACAAGAGATCTCGTTCCCTAAATCCTATAATTCATAACACGTTATCAGCACAATAGACTCTAAGGTCCAGCTGAGAAAACCCTTACCCTAAAAACCGCCGCCTTCTTCCCTTGTTCGTGGTTACTGTCGGCGATCTGTCCTTGCTTGATTCCTATCCGAGTTCGTGGTCTACTTTGGTTCGGGGTGAGTTCTGTTCGAGGAGATCGGTTCCCGCTTGAGTTTTGTTCGATTCTTGTCCGAGGTTCGTGATCGAGTGAGAGAGGTACAACCGAGGTCTGTTAGCTCCCGGTTCATATCCAGTCAGATCCAATTGGTGAAAGGTAAATAAGATCAAAACCTCCTTAAGAACCTATGAATCGAATTCAATCCATAAAACTTGTTGGAACCCTAAAACTACAAAGTATACAATCAACAAACAAGTTTTATGCTTAAACCCTATGACTTTAAAACTTAAAATCGAATGCATAGATATGTTCTTTGGTTGTTAAAATTGTTAGGATAACTCCCAAATAAATTTTAGTAATTACCCTAAAAGTTTAAGAAACATTAGCTTTATTGTTCTAGGATTGGATCTGATTGATCTTACATAAAATTGAAACTTGAAAATCGGAATTAAACATAGATTAGGATAACTCCTAAAATTAATTCAAGTAATTATCTAAAAACATAGAACAATATTTACTAAAATCCTAATTTGAAAAGGAAAACTTAAGCAGGAAATTCTATCTAGTAAAAAGGAAATTGTTGCATGCTAGTACCTATCTAGGTTTGTTGTCTTGCATGCATAAATTAAACCACAAAATTATAAGTAAGGCAAGGCATGTTTCGGTCTCAAATACCGCATGGCCTAAGGCATGTTTCGGTCTCAAATACCGCATGACCTGAATTAATATTGATTGCATGTTTCGGTCTCTAATACCGCATGCTAATGAACGGTTGTCTATTTCTGTTTTATGCAGATGGCAAGACTCAAAAACCTAGAGTATGGTATTTTGAATGCTTCTGGAGACAACTACTTGCAATGGGCATTGGACACTAAGATCCATCTGAAATCAAAGGACTTGTTCGAATGCATTGAAGAAGATAATGAGTGTTCTGACAAGCAAAAGTACAAGGCCATTCAGCACATACACCATCACCTTGCTGAGAGTCTCAAGAATCAGTATCTCTTCATAGAAGATCCCCTTGGCCTTTGGACAGAGCTTAAACGCAGATATGGACACCAAAAGAAGGTGCTCCTACCAAAGGCCGAGTTTGATTGGAAACACCTAAGGATCCAGGATTACAAATCTATGGATGAGTATAACTCTGAGCTTTTTAGGATTGTCTCACTCCTTAGGTTGTGTGGTACTGAAGTGACAGAGAAAGAGCTGCTAGAGAAGACATTGTCTACTTTTAGCACTCACAACATAGTCCTTCAGCAACAGTATCAGGAAAAGGGTTTTGACAACTATGGGGACTTTATCTCGTGTTTACTGTTAGTTGAGCAGAAAAATGAGCTGTTGCTGATGAATAGTGCTATGAGACCTCCTGGTACAATCCCATTACCAGAAGCCCACAAGGTTGATTTGGCAAAGAAAAATTCTGTAGAGCCTAAGGAGCCCAAAAAGCCTAAGGAGACCAACAATGTCCACAGAGAAAGACACTACGGCCGTGGCCGTGGTGGCAGAGGACGTGGTGGTCGAGGAGGCCAAGCTAGCCGGTTTGATGGTTACGGCCGTGGAGGTTGTGGTCGTGGTGGCAGAGGCCGTGGGTCTTTTAAACCACAAACCAAGGCAAAATCGGTTTGTCACCGATGTGGTATGTCTAATCATTGGGCAAAGAATTGCAGAACACCCAAACATCTTATTGATGCATATCAAGAGGTCTTGAAGAAGAACCCAGAAGCCAACTATGTGCATCTCGATGGTGAAGGAGACTTCGACTATGAGAATGATGACTCACTAGCCTATGAGACTTCCGATTGCCTTAAGAATGATGATTGAATTTTGGTTTTATTTTTGGTTTAATTTCTATGATTTTATGCTTTAATTTCAGTCAATGTATTGGATAATTACTTTGGTTTAAATTCAAATATTTTATTTTATATACTTGATTGCCTTATTAAATTAAAATACAAATTATTGTTCTATATAGAAATGGCTGAGGATATGAGTGTACTAGTGGTGGACAGTGGATCCAGCCACACAATATTGAAGAACAAAAGATATTTCATAAACCTCATAATGAAAAGTGCCAATGTTAGTACAATTGCGGGTATAGCAAGCTTAATAGAAGGCTACAACCAAGCTCACATATTATTACCTAATGGCACACATATTGAACTAAGTGATGCCTTGTACTCACCCAGCTCTAAGAGAAGTTTATTGAGCTTTAAAGACATTAGATTGAATGGTTATCATATTAAAACCAAGGGTGAAGGAAATAAATAATTCCTATACATTACAGAAAATGTGAAAGGACATAAGAAAGTCTTAGAGACTATACCTGCACTAGCCATTGGTTTATACCATGCTTAGATCAATATGATAGAAGCTAACTTGGCAAAGCACAAAATGTTCAATGAACAATTCACTCTATGGCATGACCGGCTAGGCCACCCGGGTTCGAACATGATGCGTAAATTGATTAAGAATTCGAATGGGCACACTCTTAAAGAGAGAAAAGTTATCCCTAAACATCTCACTTGTGTAGAATGTGCACAAGAGAAACTTATCATAAGGCCATCACCAGTAAAAGTCACTAAAGAGACTTTAAACTTTCTGGAAAGGATAAAAGGTGATATATGTGGACCAATACACCCACCTTGTGGGATATTTAGATATTTTATGGTTATGATCGATGCATCAACCAGATGGTCACACGTTTGCTTGTTATCCACAAGGAACCTAGCATTTGCTAGGCTGTTCGCTCAAATTATAAGGCTAAGAGCACATTTTCCAGATTTTCCACTTAAGACTATACGTCTAGACAATGCTGGTGAATTCACATCCCAAGCGTTTAATGATTATTGTATGTCCATGAGGGTGAGTGTGGAACATCCTATGGCACATGTCCATACACAAAACGGATTAGCTGAATCCTTCATTAAACGAATACAATTGATAGCTCGGCCATTGCTAATGAGATCGAAGCTCCCTGTGTCGGCTTGGGGACACGCAGTCTTACATGCAGCAGAACTTATACGCATCATGCCATCTAGTGAACACAAATATTCACCATCCCAACTATTATCGGGTCAAGAGCCAGACATATCCCATCTCAAAACATTTGGATGTGCCGTTTATGTACCTATTGCTCCACCACAGAGAACTAAGATGGGACCTCAAAGGAGGATTGGAATATATGTTGGATATGAGTCTCCCACTATTATAAAGTATCTTGAGCCAACCACAGGAGATTTATTTAAGGCTAGATACGCGGACTGTAACTTTGTTGAGTCCGAATTCCCTATGTTAGGTGGTGAGACTAGCAAGCTGGTCAAGGAATTAACATGGAATCAAACATCCTTAAATTGGCAAGATCCTCGAACTCTAGCATGTGATGCAGAGGTTCAAAAGATTGTTCATTTACAAAAGCTAGCTAATCAATTGCCAGATTCCTTTGCTGGCCCAAAGAGAATAACAAAATCGTACATACCAATTTGTAATGCACCAGTACGTATTGATGTTCAAAAGGAACAGAATAATCAAGTTGCTACAGAGTCTAAGCCACGTTTGAAACGAGGTAGACCATTAGGTTCCAAAGATAAGAACACTTGGAAGTCTAAAGGTGCAAAACAGACCGAGGTTAAGTGAATTACAGAAAATACAGACATAGCTGCGGCAAATCCTAAGGTACCAATGAGGTTTGGGACGCTGAACCTCAAGAACCTGAAGGTATTGATAATAATGAGATCTCAATAAATTATATCATGTCTGGAATTCAATGGAACCGAAAGGATGTCGACATCAATGAAATATTTGCATACAAGGTAGCACTTGAGATAAATGAGGATCATGAACCCACGTCTATATTAGAGTGCACTCAAAGTAAAGATTGGCTAAAGGGGAAAGAAGCCATTGATGTGGAGTTAAAATCTTTAAAGAAGAGAAGTGTGTTTGGTCCGATCTTAAGGACAACACCTGAAATTAAACCAGTTGGACACAAGTGGGTCTTTGTGAGGAAGAGAAATGAGAATAATGAAATTTTGAGATATAAGGCTCAGCTTGTAGCACAAGGATTCTCTCAAAGACCAGGAATAGACTATGAGGAGACATACTCCCCTGTGATGGATGCAACAATATTTAGGTACTTAATAAGTTTGGCTATAAGAGAAAAACTGGATTTGCGGTTAATGGATGTTGTAACCGCATACTTATATGGTCCACTGGATAATAAAATTTATATGAGATTACCATAGGATATTGAGTTCAAAGATAAGAGTGGTTCTCAAGAACAGTATTGCATTAGGCTGAACAAATCCCTTTATGGACTGAAACAGAGTGGTCGAATGTGGTATAATCGATTAAGTGAATATTTAGCTAAAGAAGGCTATAAGAATGACCCAATCAGTCCATGTATATTTATTAAGAAGTTTGCAAACAAAGGGTTTGTTATTATAGCAGTTTATGTTGATGATTTAAACATATTTGGAATCCCTGGTGAAATCTCCCAAACAGTAGAGTATTTAAAGAGAGAATTTGAAATGAAAGACTTAAGAAAAACTAAGTTCTGTTTGGGGCTACAACTTGAGTACACAAATAATGGAATCCTTGTGCATCAAATGGCATATACAGAAAAGGTACTCACGAGGTTTAATATGGACCAGGCTCACCCATTGACCAGCCCAATGGTTGTAAGAAGCCTTGACTTGGATATAGATCCATTTGGTCCAAAGAAGGACAATGAAGAAGTTCTTGGTCCTGAAGTGCCATACCTCAGTGCTATAGGAGTTTTAATGTTTTTGGCTAGCCACACTAGACCAGACATATGTTTTGCCGTGAACCTCCTAGCAAGATTTAGCTCTTGTCCAACCAAAAGGCACTGGAACGGTATTAAACATGTTCTGCGTTACCTACAAGAAACAACAGACTTTGGTTTATTTTATACTAACTATAATAGAGAAGGTTTAGTTGGTTTTGCTGATGGAGGTTACCTATCGGATCCACATAATTCAAGGTCACAAACTGGTTATGTATTCACGCATGGTGGTACAGCGATATCATGGCATTCTATGAAGCAAAGTCTTGTGGCGACTTCATCAAATCACGCAGAGATACTAGCAATTCATGAAGCCAGCAGAGAGTGTGTTTGGTTGAGGTCTATGACTCAACATATTCGGACCGATAGTGGCATGGACAATGACAAGGAAGCAATGGTCATCTATGAAGACAATACGGCCTGCATCGCACAGCTCAAGGAAGGTTATATCAAGGGAGATCGGACGAAGCACATACTACCAAAGTTCTTCTTCACACATGAACTACAAAAGACCGGAGAAGTTCAAGTGGTACAAGTTCAATCATGCGACAACTCAGCCGATCTCTTCACCAAGGCACTACCAACAACAATTTTCAAGAAGCTCACGCACCAGATTGGAATGCGGAAACTTAAGGACTTAGAGTGATGCTTGGAACAGGGGGAGTGATGTGTGCTATACTCTTTTTCCTTCACCATGGTTTTGTTCCACTGGGTTTTCCTGGTAAGATTTTAATGAGGCAGCATCCCCAAGCATATTGCATCGATCCCTTCCAGCATAGGCACGGTTATATCATCCAAGGGGGAGTGTTGTAAAACACTTGGAATGGACTTCTATAACCTACCCACTATGAGTTCCATACTTACGGTCCATTGGACCAAGGCCCATCGGCCATGTTCTACTTTAGGTCGGTTTAGCTTAAGACTTATGTAACACTATATATATGTTACCTCAGACACCTTATGAATAATAAGAACAAGAGATTTTGTTCTCTAAATCCTCTAATTCATAACAAGATAACAATAAAAGCATCTTGAACACTGATACGTTTACGAGAATCCTCCGGCTCCTAAATCATATTCCCTCTGTTCCTAATAGATTGATGTTTAAACATTATCACACATATTAAGAAAAAATTTATGTTTTATTTATAAATTAATTTATAATTATTTTTTGATAGATAAATAAAAGAAAAAAAAACCCACTAGATAAATGTCATGTAAGAAAAAGCATAAAGGAGAATAATTATTTTAGTTTTAATCTACAAAATCAACCTTTTAGAAACACAAATAAATCCTATAACATCAATCTATTAGAAGCAGATGGAGTACTTGTTGTTATGTGTAGTAAGAAAATCAAAGTTTAGGAAATTATGCGAATGTCATAGCGGATTCCCTGACACGCCAAGCGCGACTATCACCGCAACATGTTTTGTCTGTGAACTCTTTTCCCACAAATTGGCTTTTTGAGCTGATTCTATTGTTGTCAAAAAAAAAAAAAAGTTTAGGAGATTGTTTTATAACTAAATCCAATACATTAGATTTTCCCATTTATCATTGAGATTATGTTCTATTTATAGTATCTTTCATCTTTTATCGGTTGTTACAGTTAATTTCCTTGCATTTGGCTTTCCAGTCAATTAATTTATAGTAATACATCTATAAATTAAGAACAGAGGAACTAAAATATTTTATTAATTTAAAGAGGTATTAAGTAATCAGATAAATTTAAAAAGGTATTAAGTAATCAGATTAATTTAAAAAGTTTTTTATAATGTGATATTTTCAAATATATATATATATATATATATATTTTTCATATATATATATATACATATTTTAAATAAAATATTTTGGTTATAACCAATATTTTGTATAATTAGTTACGAAAAAAAAATCAATTATCATATTGACACCAAAAGGTTTAGATATAATATAAATATTAGAATTAAACTCTAATAAAACTAACATAAATTCAAGAAAATTAAATAACGCAAGAGTCATATTCACTAATATATGTTTATATATATTGATAAGTTTAAATAATTATTAATTTACAATACTGATGAACCATATATTTATATAGGATTTTCATTAAATATATTACTTTATTATGTTCAAAATTTACTGGCTTTGGGATGAAACTTTTTTTTTATGATAAATATTATTTTATCAAATATTAATTTATAGAGATTTAATTGTAGAAGAAAACAAATAGTTGAAGTAGCAATGGTGAAGTGACACGTTAAACATTATTGGGTGATATTTGATTGATCATTATGGGCATCTTCCCAACTATATCTCTCTATTAATTTTGATTTCGATTTTATTAAATATTATAATAATATATTTGTGACTATATTGGACCCCTCTCTAACATATGTTGTTTTCTAATATCAAATTAGGATATATTCCGTGATTAAAGCACGGGTCAACATTTAAAAGAAAAAATTATAATATAATAATAAAATTATTGTTTTATTTATATAAAAAAGTTATTTTATTTGAGATAATATTTATTTTAAATTGTTATGTAAATCTATTAGTCTATTTGAATACTAATTATTTTACAATATTATAGTATTTTATTTTTGACGTATTATTACAATATTATATTGTTTGTTTGTTGTATTTGCATCATTATTTTATGAAATATAAAATCGTAATTTAAATATTTTAATTATGAGCAAATAAAAATTATTAATTTATCATTTATATAAATTTAGTTTTACCAACCTGCCAATGTGGAAATTAAAACACACATTTTCATAGAATGAGTAATATATCTTAGTTTTTAAAAAAATCAAATCACAACATATGCAGAAAAAAAATATGCATTTTATATTATAAGTATTATATGAAAATTTCAAACAATTTGTAAGTAAAATAAAATAAAGATGATAGGAGAATCATAATTTGAAAACTTAACAAAATTTTCGAATTTAGTTATTAAAAGTAATTGTATTGTATACTTGGATATAAAATCTTAGTTTTTGAAATTTTGATTGATTTATATATTTTTTTTTTAAAAATCATTAGTAATTTCGTCCATAATTTATTAGAGAGAGAAAATATTTTTTTAGATTTTTTTAGATTTTTTAATATTTAATCTGTGAGTGTTTTTTAATTAATTATATTTATTTAAATTAGTTAATTAAGTTTAATTAATCTTTTCTAATGGCAATTGAATGTAATTTTCTACACATTTTAAGGTTAGTTTCATATTTGTACTTCTCAATTAATATAGTAGGATATACAAACGAGTTTTAAAAATATATCTAAACTTAGTTTTTGTCCTCCCCCACTTTAAATATTTTTCCTCAATCCTAGCTATAATTAGGACGATGTTTTCATTAAAAACAAAAAAAATCATCTGTATTTTTATAAATTTGCTATTCTTAATTCACTTACACAAACTACCGAATTAAATTTTGAATTTGTGATATAACAGTACAGTAAAACTTCTGTAAATGAATAATGATGTGACCATTATAAATTATTACATTAGTTATAAAATAGTGCTAATGTAACTAGATCATATTATGTAGAGTAGGTTATATATTTTTAAGAAATATTCGACAGTAATGATGATGGACAATCCATCTGTCCATCACAAACCTTTGAAGCCCAACGAGATTGGGCCTTTAGAAATTTCATCTTCAGCTTTAACTGTCTATAATATAATATTTGGTCCAGATCATAGTGAACTGGCACTTCTTGATTAAACACTAAACAAATTGTCATTTCACAAACACGAATGCGATGAATCACCCACTCTTCTTTTACATCCACAAAGATCACTATTATTAAAACCTAATCACAATCTCTCTGCAATTTCAAAAAAAAATCCAAAAACTCGTAGCAGAGACAAAGAAGATGCCAGAGTACTTGGTAACTGGAGGAACAGGTTTCATTGCTTCTTACATCATCAAATCACTTCTCGAACTCGGTCACACCGTTCGAACCACTGTCCGAAACCCACGTAAGGTCCCCCCAAATTTTGTCTCTCACACAACAAAGTTTCCACCTTTAGTTTCTGTGTTCTGATTAGATTTGAGCTTATGTCTCAAAAGGTGATGAAGCAAAGGTTGGATTTTTATGGGAGTTTCAAGGAGCGAAACAGAGGCTAAAGATTCTCCAAGCTGATCTAACCGTTGAAGGAAGCTTTGATGAAGCAGTGAATGGTGTTGACGGAGTATTCCACACAGCTTCCCCTGTTCTTGTTCCAAATGATCATAACATTCAAGAGACATTAGTTGATCCTATTATAAAAGGTACAACAAATGTGATGAGCTCTTGTGCTAAGTCCAAAGCCACATTGAAAAGGATTGTTCTTACTTCTTCTTGCTCTTCGATACGTTACCGTTTCGATGCCACTGAAGCTTCCCCTCTCAATGAGTCTCATTGGAGTGATCCTGAATATTGCAAACGCTTCAATGTGAGATTAAACAAAACACTTCTTTTATCTTTTACTCTGCATGTTACTGATTGGTTTGTTGTGACTTTGTGTGAATTTGAATGATGAATGCACAGCTTTGGTATGGATATGCAAAGACTCTAGGTGAGAAAGAAGCTTGGAGGATAGCTGAAGAGAAAGGATTGGATTTGGTAGTTGTGAATCCTTCTTTTGTTGTTGGTCCATTGCTTGGACCAAAACCAACAAGTACTCTTCTTATGATACTCGCCATTGTCAAGGGTCTTGCTGGAGAGTACCCGAATTTCACGGTCGGGTTTGTGCATATTGATGATGTGGTTGCTTCACATGTATTGGCTATGGAAGAGCCTAAAGCATCAGGGAGAATCATATGTTCGAGTTCGGTTGCTCATTGGTCTGAGATCATTGAGTTGATGAGAAACAAGTATCCTAATTACCCATTTGAGAACAAGTAAATCTCAATCTCATTAGATTTATTTATAGTCGATGATAACATTTGGTTGGTTGGTTGGTTGGTTGATTCTTTTTTGTGTTTTGTTTATTATTTCAGATGTAGTAACAAAGAAGGGGACAATAGTCCACATAGTATGGATACAAGGAAGATACAAGAATTGGGTTTTGGAACCTTCAAGTCACTACCTGAGATGTTTGATGACTGTATCATCAGTTTTCAGAAGAAGGGTCTGCTCTGAATAATACATATATTTACAATCGTATTGTTGACTTATGGATCGATGTATGTCTGTTGGATTGAACTCTAGCAAGTAGTATAAATTCAATAAGCTGATGATCAAGTAGTTTGCTCTAATCTTGTTCTCATGATTTTTACAACATCTTGTTACACTTGAAATCCTACCAGCATTCTATCAAATTTTATACTAGAAAAAAACTTCAGAACTCTCTACTTCACAATCACAATGGCCTTTAAGCAAATGGGCTCTCTCCTTTTAGCCTTAACCAATACATAAAAAAAACTCAACCAGAAAGGTTAAAGACTTAAAACAGTATTAGTATACAAAAACAATACAATCTCTCAAATTCACAAAGCACTTGGATTCATTATGTGTATGAATGAATCTGAACATTCTTTATACTATATAGTCT
>NC_025689.1:30120177-30153705 GCF_000633955.1 Camelina sativa
ATCTTTTCTAATGGCAATTGAATGTAATTTTCTACACATTTTAAGGTTAGTTTCATATTTGTACTTCTCAATTAATATAGTAGGATATACAAACGAGTTTTAAAAATATATCTAAACTTAGTTTTTGTCCTCCCCCACTTTAAATATTTTTCCTCAATCCTAGCTATAATTAGGACGATGTTTTCATTAAAAACAAAAAAAATCATCTGTATTTTTATAAATTTGCTATTCTTAATTCACTTACACAAACTACCGAATTAAATTTTGAATTTGTGATATAACAGTACAGTAAAACTTCTGTAAATGAATAATGATGTGACCATTATAAATTATTACATTAGTTATAAAATAGTGCTAATGTAACTAGATCATATTATGTAGAGTAGGTTATATATTTTTAAGAAATATTCGACAGTAATGATGATGGACAATCCATCTGTCCATCACAAACCTTTGAAGCCCAACGAGATTGGGCCTTTAGAAATTTCATCTTCAGCTTTAACTGTCTATAATATAATATTTGGTCCAGATCATAGTGAACTGGCACTTCTTGATTAAACACTAAACAAATTGTCATTTCACAAACACGAATGCGATGAATCACCCACTCTTCTTTTACATCCACAAAGATCACTATTATTAAAACCTAATCACAATCTCTCTGCAATTTCAAAAAAAAATCCAAAAACTCGTAGCAGAGACAAAGAAGATGCCAGAGTACTTGGTAACTGGAGGAACAGGTTTCATTGCTTCTTACATCATCAAATCACTTCTCGAACTCGGTCACACCGTTCGAACCACTGTCCGAAACCCACGTAAGGTCCCCCCAAATTTTGTCTCTCACACAACAAAGTTTCCACCTTTAGTTTCTGTGTTCTGATTAGATTTGAGCTTATGTCTCAAAAGGTGATGAAGCAAAGGTTGGATTTTTATGGGAGTTTCAAGGAGCGAAACAGAGGCTAAAGATTCTCCAAGCTGATCTAACCGTTGAAGGAAGCTTTGATGAAGCAGTGAATGGTGTTGACGGAGTATTCCACACAGCTTCCCCTGTTCTTGTTCCAAATGATCATAACATTCAAGAGACATTAGTTGATCCTATTATAAAAGGTACAACAAATGTGATGAGCTCTTGTGCTAAGTCCAAAGCCACATTGAAAAGGATTGTTCTTACTTCTTCTTGCTCTTCGATACGTTACCGTTTCGATGCCACTGAAGCTTCCCCTCTCAATGAGTCTCATTGGAGTGATCCTGAATATTGCAAACGCTTCAATGTGAGATTAAACAAAACACTTCTTTTATCTTTTACTCTGCATGTTACTGATTGGTTTGTTGTGACTTTGTGTGAATTTGAATGATGAATGCACAGCTTTGGTATGGATATGCAAAGACTCTAGGTGAGAAAGAAGCTTGGAGGATAGCTGAAGAGAAAGGATTGGATTTGGTAGTTGTGAATCCTTCTTTTGTTGTTGGTCCATTGCTTGGACCAAAACCAACAAGTACTCTTCTTATGATACTCGCCATTGTCAAGGGTCTTGCTGGAGAGTACCCGAATTTCACGGTCGGGTTTGTGCATATTGATGATGTGGTTGCTTCACATGTATTGGCTATGGAAGAGCCTAAAGCATCAGGGAGAATCATATGTTCGAGTTCGGTTGCTCATTGGTCTGAGATCATTGAGTTGATGAGAAACAAGTATCCTAATTACCCATTTGAGAACAAGTAAATCTCAATCTCATTAGATTTATTTATAGTCGATGATAACATTTGGTTGGTTGGTTGGTTGGTTGATTCTTTTTTGTGTTTTGTTTATTATTTCAGATGTAGTAACAAAGAAGGGGACAATAGTCCACATAGTATGGATACAAGGAAGATACAAGAATTGGGTTTTGGAACCTTCAAGTCACTACCTGAGATGTTTGATGACTGTATCATCAGTTTTCAGAAGAAGGGTCTGCTCTGAATAATACATATATTTACAATCGTATTGTTGACTTATGGATCGATGTATGTCTGTTGGATTGAACTCTAGCAAGTAGTATAAATTCAATAAGCTGATGATCAAGTAGTTTGCTCTAATCTTGTTCTCATGATTTTTACAACATCTTGTTACACTTGAAATCCTACCAGCATTCTATCAAATTTTATACTAGAAAAAAACTTCAGAACTCTCTACTTCACAATCACAATGGCCTTTAAGCAAATGGGCTCTCTCCTTTTAGCCTTAACCAATACATAAAAAAAACTCAACCAGAAAGGTTAAAGACTTAAAACAGTATTAGTATACAAAAACAATACAATCTCTCAAATTCACAAAGCACTTGGATTCATTATGTGTATGAATGAATCTGAACATTCTTTATACTATATAGTCTCTACTTTCATGTGCATTTCAACCTCTCGTTCTTATAGTAGTACATCACGTGCTGGAGACATGCTTGACCGCGCACGTACAGAAAAAGATATTACAAGAGCATGTGCTACCACAAAGTAGTGGGAGAGTGTTACTAAATATACTATAAACAGTATACACACACACTCCTCCTTTGACTTTTCCTTATTCCCAATCACCAACCTCTTTTTTTTTTCTTATAATTAAATCCCAAATGCTATACAGCTGTGTTATAAAATAGTGTTTTGGAAGTTAATAAGAAAAACCTGACAAAACCAAACCCCCTGACTTGTTGCCACTTCCGTGTATACTCTTCTTTAATTCCCCCACTCTCTCTTCACTACTACTACTATTCAAACCTTTCTTCAAAGAGAAGAATAATGTTAACTATAATCATAAACCATAAAATAAAAACTATAATGGATGTTTTTGTGATGATGCGGCGAATCAGCAGAGAAACAGTGACCATACCAAATTCATGCATTTGTCATTTTCCATTAGATTCTTTAGAATCGCAACACGTCAGAATCTAACCCCCCCACAACTAGATATGGATTCAATCGAAGGAAGACAAATAAAAAGGCGATAACATCAAAGAAACTGTAAATATAAAAAAGCTTCCATTGATACTTTGTTTATCATTAACAAAAAAGATGAAAAGATGATGTAATTAAACTGACAATGGAATAAATCAAACTCTTTAATCACTTTGGACGGCTCTAAAAAGCACAATGGAAAAACCCAAAGTGAAGAAGAGAGGTTGAAAGAATAACAGAATCAGCAAAACATCATTAAGAAAACGAGAGAACTAATAAATTAAACTCAACTCCTAATTGCAAAACCCGGCCTTATGTCTTAAGATCTTACCACTCTCCGGAACACACACTTTTGTATGTCTTTTACTAAAACATAAACGATAAAAACAGACTCTTCTCACTCGAAAACATTTTTAAGTATCCCTATGAAGCTGCAAAACTTTTTAATGGGCAACCAATGTTGAGAGGGGCAAGTTGATCAAGAAACCCGAAACTAGAGTCAGCTAGCTCTTCAACATCCGCAAAGTCGAAATCTGGTAACTCGCTTGGACCGTCATCTTCAAATCCTTGAATGTCATCAAGCAAGCCAAAGCCATCAAACTGATCATCATTGAGTAAACAATCAAAGTCAAGGTCATTCCCATTTGGACCATCTTCAAAGATACCAAGATCAGGGATTTGTAGATCAGTGAAGTCGAAGCCGAACAACGATTCCTTGTCTCCACCAGCAGCAGCATTTGGAGTTGGAGTAGGAGCAACGATCTCTTCTTTAGAGACCTCAACAGTAGTTTTGTTGACGCAAGTAAGAGCTGAAGCAGAAGTGTCATCTTGCTCAACAGGAGCAACAGGTGAAGAACGAGAGCATTGACTCGTCTCAGACGAAGAAACAGCAGGTTTAGCAACAAGTGCATCGAACTCAACCTTCTTAAGATCATAAGCGTTAGCAGCTTCTTCAAGAGTATCAAAAGTACCCAACCAAATCCTAGTTTTAAGAATTGGATGTCTAATCTCAGCAGCCCACTTCCCCCATTTCCTCTGCCTAACACCAACAGGCTTCTTAGTAACCACCTTAGGAGCTTCTGATGAACCAGCAGCAGCAGCTTTCTTGCTAACAGTTTTAGTACTGTCCTGAGAAGAACTCTGAGAAGGCTGCTGCTCAGAAACAACTTCCATAGATGGGAAGTTAATCTCACGAACGATACGCTTCACTTTCCTTGGCTTAGGAACAATCATAAACTCTTCCTCATCACTAGAAGAGTCATCAGTAGCATAAGGATCATTCACAATGATACGAACTTTTCTCAAAGGTTGAGTTTCTTGAGGAAGGGATGATGATGATGATGATGATAAAGTGTTGTTTCTCTTAGCTCTCTTCTTCATCTCACCACCACTAGTAGTAGTACCACTCAAAGACTGTTCCTTTCTAACCTCAACCATTGTCTTGTTATTATACCCAACTCCACAAAATATACCCAAGAAGAATACAGAACGAACAAAAAATCACTCAAAAAGGTCAAAACTTTTTTTTGTGTATCAAATACCCAAAACTCTCAGCGAACTATGAAAAAAGAAAATTTTTGCTGCTTTATGTGAAAACCCCCAAAGACTTCAACACCAGAACAAGTCCTGTAAACAAAACCAAGCAATAAAGTCTCAGATCGGACTGTACAAAAATGGAAAACAGAACCAGAGAGATAAGTGAAAGTGAAAAAAAGATGAAACCTTTTGGGTCTTAAGCGCATGGAAAGAGAAGGAGTCTGGAGAACAAGCCTCTGCTTAGAGCAGAAGTGAAGAGCGTTGAGCAGACCAGATTTCAAACAAGACGAAGGTGTTGTGGAAGAAGAAGATGATGATGATGAGTAATAAATCGGAGAAGAGAAATGAATCAAAGACAAAATCACAGTCGATTCAAACCCAGCCGACATAAATCAAAGCGTTACAAACGCCTTTTTTTTTGTTGTTTGGTGAAAATAACTCCGATTTAACCAAGAAACCCTAAAAAAAAACCAAACCTTTTTCACACACTCTCTCTTTCTTCTTCTTACCCCTGTTCTTCAAAAAGACAAAAGAGACAACACAAAATAGTGAGAAACCAAATAAAACCCAAACAGCTAAAACCCAGAACCCTATAAACAAAAAGATAGATGGGTAAGAAATCTGGGGATGAGATTATTTTTTCTCTCTCAGTATATTAAAAAAAACAAAGGATCCGTGACAATTTTCTATATATAAAATAAAAAAATAAAAGCTTTGGTTTATACAAAACACCTCAGAGACGACGCAAATCTCTAGAAGAAGAGCAAAACAAAAATCATAAACAATAAACAAATCACAAAGAAGCAGAAGAAGGAGATGAAGAAGATGAAAATGATTCTTTTTACCTTGTTGATGTTTGTTTCTTCTCTCTCTCTCTTTGTCACTTTTTTTTTTTTGCTCTGAATAATAAAAATAAAAGCTTTCACGCTCTTTATATTGAGAATTTTTTAACAAAAAAAACACAATTAGTGATTTATTTCCCTTTTTTCAATGACGGTCAAAAGAAAAGACCGACTTATAAGGGAAAAATGAGAAATAAAAATATTTGGTAACAGCCCAGTAAATTAAAATGGTGATAAATGTAAGGAAATAAAAATATATTCTTTTCCTAATTTATAGCAAATTCACATTTAATTTGACCCAACCACAAAGAAATTAAAAAAAGATTTAATTCCCCCTATTCAATGTATTCGAAATTAAATAAAAACCTTCCGTTTTTAATATACTTAACAAAAAAAAAACAGTACTAGTATTTAACACTGTTTTAGTGGCTCCTTTTGACTTTAATTTTTTTTGCGTTACATATTAGAGTATTAAATATTTAGAAATAAATATTTTCCATTTGGGGAGACATATAATATTATAATTTATAAATGAAAAAGAAAGATATTATTAGCTGGCATGGTGAGAGAAAAAGAAGTAAGTAGGGACAAAAAAGAAAAGAAAAACATTAATGGCGCATGACTCTCTCTCTCTTCATGCATCTATCATGGCCCGCCTAAAGAAGAGAATCCTAGCGCGTCTACCTCACTCTCTTTTTTTCTTTCTGTTTTCACATTTTTTATACATTTTTCAATAAACAGATTCTACATGAGTATCAAAAAAAAAATTAGTGTTTTGATTTTTCTTTAAGATTCATTTGTATTTTTTGAAAAACAGTTTTTTTTTACAAATAAGAAATAAATCTTCGTATATATGACCATTTTTTTATGAATATCTTTTTGTGTAATCGTATTTGGATATATATCTATCTACAAATCTTTCAATTTTGGTACAGAATCTTAACTATATTTTAAAAAAATATCTCAACCTAAATAATTAAATATGTAATTTTCATTAGATTTTTTTTACATATGTGAAAACATTGAATATCAAATAGTTCCACATTTGGTTTTAGATTGTGGTTGAATTAAAAATTAATTGAACTAACCAAGTTGTTGTAATCTAAAAACAAGAATCTAGACTTCTACCGGTAACTATGAAAGAAAAATTAGTAGAGAATGAATAAAATAGTAAATGGTAACTGAACAATAAAAATGTATTTTAAAATATATTAAATATTATATAAATCAAATTCAATGATAATAGTATACTAATACTATTTTTAATGTATATATAATGAATTTTACATTTATTTTAAAAATAAAAAAAAATTTAAATTAAATTTTAGATATGTCATATTAACCTACAATACAATTTTTAATATTAACCTACAATACAATTTTAAAGATAATTTAAAATATTTTTAGTTTTTATTTATGATATAAACATAAATCTTTTAAATTTATTTTATTATTCATATAATTTTCAAATAGAACCTTAAGATTAATTTAACATGAAATTCATATTATAAATATTTTTTCTGTCAATACATTATAAAAATATGAAAATTATTATATTAGAAAATTGAAATATTATTAATAAATATATTTTTATTTATTTTAAAATATAAAAATAAATTTTAATATTTATTCTTTTTCTGTTCCATTTGTTCCTCATCAATTTTGAGGAGGAACAGTTTTATTATATTGTTCCTTATTTTTGAAAGAATGTAAAAGAATGTAGAGAAAAAATTATTACTATCAAATGATAAAAAAAAATTATGGAATGAAGAGAAATATAATATTCTTCGTTCTTTTCCGATATTGAAAATGGAAATCACATTACGCCGGCTGAAGAGTTCTCGTCTATACAATATATAATTTTAACTTTTAACAAAATGTTACAGACTTATAAAAAAACTATGGTTAAATTTTTTAAAAATATTACTGACTGTAATTATGTTTCTTCAAAACTTTTGAGCGGACAAGACATACCATTTAGATTGTCAAATTTTTATGCTCATTTAAATAAGGGATGGACTTTGTAATGATAAATTGACTTCGTAGTGATGAGTTTTTCCAATTTATTTTCAAGTATGATTATATATATATTTGTTTTGCAAATTGAACTTAGAAATATTTTTAATAATTCAAATTGAACCTAGGATATTAGAGAATCTTGAGAGTTGTCAAAAATAATTCAAGAAATAATGCATGATATGAGTCTTGACTTTCACTCACTCTATGATCTCAAATGTTTGAGAAATTTGTTAAATCTTTTAACAAAAAGTAGTGAAGTGGTCGTGGAATTGGTATATGAAAGTAAAAAATAATTAATCAACAAGCTGTCAATTTAAGGAACAACATTATAACAAATCTATTGGACTGGAGGTGTGGAACCAGAGTGCTAATTTTATATTAGTAGAATTTTTCGTTTAGATTTAGCAAAGAATGTTTATGACACATGCGACACGTGTATGAAAAAGATCCTTCCTATGTTTTGCTTCAATCTTACTAAAAGCGAGTTTTTAGTATATCTCTCTATCATCAATCATAACAATTTAACCTCATAACAGTAATCATAATACCCTTTTCTTTGTAAAAGTGATAGTGAAATCAGGAATTCACAAAAGAAGAAAAAGAAAAAAAAAGAGATGGTTTATGTATTACTATTAGTGTTAAACACAAAGCGAGTGTCCTACTTTTAGTTTACCTTATCGTATTTATCATATAGAAATGCAATTTTCTTAACATTTAGGTCTTTTCTTCGCTCTTCCTCGTACTAATATAACAAATCGTATACTCGGTTTTACCAAGAGAGATATAAATTAAATTGCATATTGCATACACAATTGGTTAAAAGAGAGTATCTAGATGTGTGACAAAATTTAATATGGCCACGAACACGACCCCAGTGTGGGTAATAATAAGTAGCAAAATATAGAAAAGTTGAGTTATAAAAAAGAGAATCTAAGTGGATGGCATGTGAGATGCACGTGAGATGAAGATATGGGTTCATGGGAGAACCACGTAGGTATAGAAGAAGAAGAAGAAGAAGCATCGACTCATTGGCCACCTGCCAAGTTCGCAGAGGGCAGAAAGGTCCTCTAATGGTCCTTGCACTGTATCACGTGAGCTCCATAAAAAGTGTACCCCCACAACAAGATTCATTCCAAAATCCAAAACTATTAATATTTTATAACATGAATGAACATGTTAGCAAATGTTTTTGTTTTTGTTTTTTGTCACGTTATAAGTTATAACCAAATGTTCTTTTGGTGCGTGATAAGCCGTTTTGATTAAGATGTGTTAGGTCAGTGCATGCATTCATGATCAACTACTCTATTTGTAGTAAATTGGTCTTAATTAATCAAAAGAAATTTGATTTTTAAATTGTCAGCTAATTTCTTTAATTAGTAATCACTAATCTCAGAAAACACTGCACGTACGTACCATAATTAAAGAACTAACAGTTCATACCCCACAAATTAACACAAAAATCTATGAATTCATTCGTAAGTATTAGCATTTTCTTGTTAAGACAAAAGTATTACTAGTATTTTACAGTAGTTTTTTTTTGTTAGTACATAATCTTTTGAGGAAAAAAAACACTTATTAACCCAAAAAAAATCAGAATTTTGTTATTCACTAAACCAATTATTTACTTAATTTGTATGAAATTTTCAACATCACCTCTTACTGATTTAGTTTCAGATTACGTATCTAACAACAATTCCACTCATTAATACAAAATGAAGGCCGGAAATGAAATGTTACAACTAGAGATCACACAATAAGCCCATAGTCTAGCGGTTTGATTTAGTTTGGTTTGGTTTGGTTTGGTTTGGTTTGGTTTGGTCATTGGTGTTAAAGGTCCCGGCGGCTTTAGCATAAAGACCAAAAATAATTAGTCAGTTATCTTATACTAATAATTTAAAGATTTACTTTTGTATGATATTTCTATTTTACAGAAAAAAAAGAAAAGAAAAAATCAAACTTATAAGAAATTAAAGGAAAAAAAAGGACCAGAGAAAGGACGAAGAAGGTAAGTGGGGCACGTAAACGGTGGCGCGTGGCTCAATGCAACCCAACCCACTGTGTCTGTTGTCCTCTGTACTTTTATTTCCCCGCCAAAATTAATTTTGCCGCCCAAAAAAAAACCTGTTAAACCACACCTAACCATCTCTCATCTCCTGCCACGTATTCATCAGTCTCCACGTGTCCTTTCGTCTTGTCCGATGGACTCTGTTCCGCTCGTTCCCCAACGTCACCTTTTTTTATTACAACCGAAATTTTTACTTTAATTTTCATTTATTCTATTGCCTACTTGTTTTTTTAAATAGTACTAACAATTTACTAATATTATTATCTTTTTGGTATGATGTGAAATATGGTCAAAACTCAAAACCTTATTATAACAAAAATATATTTTAACTGTCAGCAGTGGTATTGTTATTCGTTATTCAAACTACTTTACTTTGGGTAAGGTTAAAAACAAACTGTTTAATAATATCATTATGTGTTTTTTTTTTAAATCTCTATTTCGTGACATACCTGAAAAAAAGGTTCAAATAGTGTGTGTGAAATAATCGACAGATCTAACAAATAATAAACGAATTGTGAAGTATAAAGCCGACAAGTTGATAATAGTTTTTTCACAAAAGTTGTTGGAGAGTAGAAGCTTCTTTTCCCCACCTCTCAACCACGACTATGTACAGTAACAGTCTTACTTGTTCTTAAGTAAAGATTAAACTATTCCTTTTTTTAAGTTAAACCCACACAACAACGACTTGTCAAAAGGGAGCAAATACTAGTAGACTAGTAGTATGATAAAATTATTGTATGATCGATGTGTGAGCCATGATAATAATTATAAAAGTCGTAGGGGCTTTGAATATTGGATCTTCTGGGCTGGACTTTTCATCTACTAGGCTTTTTTTGGAATTAGTTGAGAGAAGTCACAGATCTTTGCCTAACTTTTGTTAGATTCTCTTGTCTTTACTATAAGATTTTTAGCATGTGTTTTTGTGATAAGGACGTCGACCGTCAAGAGGGCGACAAGTTAATAAGTTACATTACTCTTTTTGCATAGGCTTTGATATTCTATCCTACTTTATATTAAACGTTTGTGTAGCCAATGGTTGGTTATAAGAAAAACAATCTTGAGTGGAAAAAAAAAACCATAGATCATCGACCGTTACATGACATATTCAAGCGATTGCATCATCTTTAGATACGAAATTCAAACATAAACGAACTAAATGTGTAGACATACAGAATGATGATGACACAACGATACAAGTTAGAACATAACTGTCCACATTTAATGGTGAGTTGGTGACGCAATATACAATTCGACAGATTGATAACATGGCGCCAATGTTTTTAAAACCGGACCGATAACTGAACCGGGAAAGCTTCTGGGTCATGAGTCAACATGATTCGACCGGGGTCGACTGGGTTTAATTGATTTTAATGATATTTTTATAAATAATAGGTATGAATAGGTTTTCTATTTTTTTTCAATGATTAACTATAATATAATTGGATATGCCAAAGAAAATATTTCAATAATCATAATATTTTTAAAAAACCTTAAAAAGTAATAAACTCAAAGTATAACAAACTCAAAGTGTAACCAGTACTAATAAAATATTTTAGAAATTCAAATTTAAAAACAATAAGAGAATAAGAGTGTAGAACAATTCTCTAAGAAATCCTACTATTGCTAATTTACTAAAAAGAAAACTAGAAAAGATAATTAATTAAATTAATTGCACTCATTTTTATAAAAAAAAATAGAAACCGGTTGTATCCGGTTTAATGGTTCACTGGTTTTTGGTTTTTTGGCAGATTGATATGGTTATTTACCGGTTCAATTTCTTTTTGGTTTTGATATTAACCCAAGCCGGACATGTTGCCGGTTCGCGGGTTAACGTGATTCGACCGCCGGTCCGGTCCGGTTTTGAAAACATTGCATGGCGCAGTAAATGTTGACATACATAATATTGTTGTTAAGTTATTATCGGATAGTTATTGTGGAAAGCGTAATACGATCAGTTAATAGATATATTCACTTAATTCTATGATATAAGTATAGTCTTGTACGATCGGGTAATAGATTTTAATTTTACGTAAGTGGTTTTATCATCCTAGCCTAAAATATATTTTTACTAGTAATGGATCCGCGCTACGTGCGGTAGTTGGATTAAAGTGTATTATCAGTTTTGTTGTATATACTATTATGTTGGTATTGTATATTTATTTTATACTTTCGTTTTTTTGTTAGATTTTGGTTCCATTGAAATCCTCTCTGTATTGATAGCAATGATTCCTTTTTTTTTGTTTTTCTTTTAAAAAACAATCAAATAAAGAAATTTAATACTAACAAAATTAAGAAACTCAATACAATAAAAAATTACATATGTTTAAAATCGGTTCACCAAAAGAGAAGATCGAGAACCTAAAAATGATAAGAGAAGATCTATTACAATAAATTGACCAAAAGAGTTAAAAAAATATAAACCTGGTACATGAGATTTCTATTGAACAAAGAAGGAAACTATAAGATTTGTAGAGTCAAAACCTGAAAAGGAGAAGAGAAGCAAAAGGGAAATGAGGAAATCGTAAGAGTTGGAACAGTCAAGAAACGTATTACCCTTTTTTCCTTTGGCAGTGATTGTGAAAAAACGAACTAAACCTTTTGGATCTGGCACACAAGCGTCGAAGATTAAAAACCTGATGGAAAATAATAGAATTTAAATTTTTCGACATGTTATAAAATAAGAGAAGAAGGGTTAGGTAAGTGTTGATTTTCGACCATTAGATTGCATCTAATCAACGGTAGATATGTAAAATTTGGTGACTCATAGCTTAATGAATTAGCCAATGATAATTACAGAATTGCAATGTTGTTTTTTTTTTTGAGAAGATTGTTTTATATATGTTGTTAATATTTTGGTTGTTTTGAGCTTCGCTGGCTTGTGGTTGTTTTAAATAATATTATAGTATGATGTAAGAAGTAATATATAATATATGAATTTGGAAGATGAAGCATTGAATCTGAAAACCAAAGAACCGGATTATTTAAGCTATTTTTTTGAATATTAATTGTACCATTGTTCATAAACTGTTTGCTATTTTAAATCCAACTGATTTCTCTCTTGATCCCGTATCAACGGATTTCTTTGCTTCATTCGATTAGTTATTATTTTGAGGCATTTGTTTTGGATTTTGGTGTGCTTATTATTTTTTTGGTTTTTGTATTTGATTTTGGTTGCTTATGTTGTTTTGTTTGATATTTGTAATACAGATATGTTTTGCGTTAAGTATAATTTATTTTCCTTTTTAAAAATAAAATATTAAAATAGGATTATTTGTATAACAAATTGCTCAATATGAAAATTAGTTATACTAAAGTCTAGAAAAATTCGAATGAGTTGGTATTTTGTCAAAATATGTAAATTGTTTTTTTTTTGGATAAAACTAAATTAAATTTTAATGTGGGTATATGTATAATTTGACTAATTACAGTTAGTATTGTGTCGAAACTGTTTTTATTCAAAAATGTGTAAGAATTTTATTTTTTTCTACCGTATATATGCATGTTGCTTTCTTTTTCTCCCAGGATCTTTTCAGCAACAGACCTTCATAGTGTACACGCTTTACTTTTATCCTTTTGAAAAAATTGCATTTCAGTAGAATAAACTGTTATTGAGCTGTGTTATAGTGCCGTATGTGTTATGTTTTATTAAATCTAAATTGCTATATGTATAGAATAAAATTATACATGTTTGAAATAAAATTACTTATTTTACTTTGATGGCAAGACGTTACGTTTAAAACAGGTGAAGAATGCACAAGAAAGCAGGTGAAGAAGATATCGCTTTGCCTTGTACGATCTACAAAATCATGGCGGGGATGAACAATCTTGTCCTGTGGGAATCGATTTCGGTTCATAGTGTGCCGATTACGTTAAGAACAACGTCATGGGTCAAAGCTACGCCACGGCTGTGTAGAGAGTCTCTGACGAAGCTTTGATCTTTGCCAAGACCGTGAAATTCTCCAGCAACTGTAAAGATATTTGGGTTCTTGATATCGAGGAGACCTTTTTGTCTACATAAGACTGAGCTTTTGTTTCCGTGATCTAGATGTCGGTAGATATATGTTCAATCTTCGAAATACCATGGATTGGTGCAATATAGTTGGTGTCTTTTTCCTGTTTCCCCTTTAGCCTGCTTGTTAATGGACGAAAATATGGTTAAGGGACATGTCGAAGTTAGTGTGAATTAGTATTTTAAAACGTTACAGGATAAAACATATCACTACCTATCGGCAAACTGAGCAGTTGTTGTGAAGTCTAAATCTGAATAAAATTTGGTCCCAGAAGTAGCATTGAGGTAAAGTTCACCTGGTGAATAGCTTATCGTTAGTGGACATCCTAGTTTAAGATGCAGTAAAGGAAACAGTCTGAATTGTTGTGGGGATTTTAAATATGACATACCTCCAAATAACTTTGGGTTGAAATTAGTAGCCAACAATATGTTAGCCCCGCCTTCTTTTTCCCTCAAAACCTTCTCAAGTGAAGTTGCGTGATCGTCAAAAGCAATGAGACGAACTTTCTCCCCGCTTCCAAACAAAAAATACAAGTGTAAAAGCAATAAAAAGGGTTAATGTAAGAACTGTATTCAGCGTACACGGAAGTAGGTGTAAGTCAGAGAGGGTCAAACCTTTCAAGGGACATGACTACTAACATCCTCTCCAAGGTCTCTGTGATTCTATTTCTATATGCCATGCTTGAACATACTTGGCCCATGACATCTAATGAGGGAGCAGAGAGGGAAAGTTAAGACGCAACCATGAGGGGGGACAACTGGTTAACTTGACAAAACAACAGAAGTGATTTTTGGTCTACAAAGGAAATTGAAGACGCCCACTCTTAATATTGTCTACATTTTTTTAGGTTGACCCATCTAAAAGCAGCGAGCTCACAGACTATCGATTATGGAACTGAGCTTCAAGAGATCTAATTAATATTGGAAGCAGGAAACATTGAAAGGTTTAAAAATAAGACAGACTTGGAAGATCAGTATTGGTGTTGGCAAGAGAAATCAACTACTCATGAGTACGGAACCTGAAAAACTCTTTTGGGAAAATCCCAAAAGACTCATCAAATTTTTCAAAAACAGTAGTTGATATGAAACATATTGAAGTAAGCTTGAAACATGAGTTGCTTATGATGACTTCAAAGTCTAACATAATATATAGGCCCCCATCACGCAGCGAGTCTTCAAATTTTGCAAGGTGGGTAACATTGATCGAACCTTGGATGACACAACTCTAGAGGAAAAACACACAAATTAGATAACTATTCCTTAATCGAGGGAGTGATAAATGAAATAGAGATGGAAGAAACCTTTTCGTCTATTGAAAACGATATTGATAAAAGGGTTTATTTTGGCCGTGTAATATCATATGCATAGTACTGTAGTACTTAGTACGCTGAATGATAACAGATGTGTAGGCTTAGCTTAACTCCTATAAAAAGTATGAATTACTCCTTAAATTAAATTTTTGTTTGTAACGATTAAAGTAGATGATACAGTGTTTGTTTGAAAACCATTTAAATGGATAATATTAAATCACAGTACTAATCTATTACAACGCCACGACAAAATGTTTACTGATTTTCTTTTTATATCGACTATTATAGATTGATTATGTTAAATTGCTAATACGCAACCAATTTATCTGTTACACATGTTTCTGTTGCCAAATCATAGTCATCTGTTTTGAAAAGTTTATGGATTTAGCAACAAAGTAGCGACAATTTTTTCAGGTCTTTTTTATCCGCCACAATTTCTTTCTAAGTTTTTATCATTGACATGGACAATTTATAGTCTTATCATTGGTTATATATACAACATTTGTGTGTGTGTGTAATATATATCTATAAAGCATAAAAATAACTTTTGGAATTGCAGTTTCTTAACCAATCCATTATTTAAAAAAAAAATCTAGATCCACACTTTGTACGTTGTTTTCCAGTTAATTTATTTTGTTATCATTGTATTCCATATCGGTATTGTGTTATTGTGAAGTGTGAATCGTTGCCACTTGCCAAAACCGTAGCCATAAAGTGACAATATTGTTTCAACTATACTCGATTAGTGAACTTCCCGACTATGACGCAACGATCCCTTTCATTTATTGGACGTTTGACTAATTTAACTGTTTGACTTGGACGTTTGAGTCAAACATAAAAGTAAGCCAAAACCGAGTTTTGAGGAAGATCGCATATGGCTAAGGCTAACTTATGGATCTATACCTCCTCCATATAAGCCCACTTCTAATAAGTTCGGCTTCTTTTTGTTAGCAATATATTTTAGTTTTGCCAACTCCAAATTTTACTAATTATTCATTATACAAGTTCGACTTTAATTTTTAAAAAAATCTGAATTGATAAACAATTTGTTATTATATCTTATTGCTTATGTTCTTCAGAGGCTGCATCAGTATTCCAGACTACATCCTTTAATCTAGATGAGAAGTTTTTGTAGAACTGCAAAAAATAATTTCAAACATAAACCAATTACTCGAGGTGTTAACCGGATCTGAACCGGATAAAGATTGAACTGAAACATTTACCTTGTGAAACTCAAGGGTATCACCGCCGGTTTTCCTAAGCTCTACCACATGCAACGATGGCGCAACTTCAAACACTTATTAAATCGATGACCAAACCAAAACAGTTAGATAAACAACAGTATTCACCAAACCGGAGTGTTGTTATCACCAAAACCTATCTTTCTTCTTACCTCTGTAGCTACGGAGAGCTGACCTTTACGACCACTTTTGTCTCCTTTCATTTTTATCTGCGATTTTATCAAACAAATGTTTTATAATGTTGGAGCTACAAAGACATAATTTGACACAGACAAAATAAAGAAGACGAACAAACAAACCTTGTAGTTGTCTTTACGACATTGAAGCCTAATGGCTTTGCTGTTTCTTCCATTTTCGACATTATCTCACTCGCAGATCGTTGAGATGTAAACCGCGTCTCTCTCTTCACAAGTTGCTGCAACACCAATAAAAGAACAGCTTTAGTTAGACTACCCCATATATGCATATGATAATATTAGACAATCGAAACAAATAGTAAGTAGAAAAAGAGTTCGTACGGCTTGCTTCTCAAACAAGTTTTCAAGACTGAACTCTCTTGAGCTAGAGATAAGTTCGAAAGCGTTCATGGATACCGGTTTCTCCTTCTTCTCTGTCACAAGACATTCCTATAGTAACAACACATGCACAGCAGAGTAGTATTAGTTGCTTTACTGTAAATGAACTACAAAGAATATTGGGAAAATGGCGCGGATGGTTTTTTTTTACCTTGGAGTTACTGAAAGCAGCATCAACATCATCTATGGTGATGTCCTCATCATCTTGATCAAATGATGGCGGCTTGTATCCTTGCTTGAACCATTCATCTTCTAGTAACTCTGCAATACTTATTCTCTGCAATATAGACAGAAAAAAAGAAGTATTGTTAAGCTCTTGCACATTTTAGACCATTTGATCTTATGGTTGACACATCTCAAGTTATGCATTCATGTAAGAGGTGCTTACGGTTACAGGGCTGGGTTCGAGAATACGCTTAATGACTCTCTTGGCACCTGGAGAGAACCATGGTGGGCAGCTAAACTCAGCCTTGCATATCTGAAGTACACCAAAGATGAGATTAAGAAAGTACTGAGGAAAAGTAAGTAAGAAGAAGCAGAGGAAGAGAAAACTTACACGTTTGTATAATGTCATGAGATTAGGCTCATCAAAAGGCAAGTAACCAGCCATGAGCACATATAGAATTACACCACAAGACCAGATATCTGCTGCTGCTCCGTCATAGCCTTTGTCCGACAAAACCTGCCCGCAAGTTAAACAAATATGCCCTCGAAATTAGAGCCTATATATGATTCTATCTTTGGAGCGCATACAGAACACTTTATATGCTTTGCATCCTCCCTATAATCTGTTGGTGTAGGCGTCCGGCCTTCAGATTAGCGAATGAAAGAACATTAGAATCCATAATAGATAATAGAAATTTCAGATATTGGAGGAATTGTAAAAAGAATGAAATTGGAGAAGATGGCGTTATATAGGAATTGAAATACCAGAAATTGAATGACAAGTAGTGGGACTACTATTTATAGAGAAAACATTAAAGGAATGATTAAGCGGAACACAAAATTGAATGAGAAGTAATGGGACTACTATTGAAAGAGAAAGTATTGAAGGACAGATTAGACGGTTTCAGAGGTAAACCAAACGATAACGATAGAAGGGAGGAAACATGAAGACGGGGAGGTTGAGGTCGCACAGCAGAAGACGGTGGAGAAGACATTCGTGCATAAAGGGTTTATTTGGAGAACAAAGCAAACGGATAATGATATTTGGGTCCTGAGAGAAAATATGAACTGGGCTTGGAAACACAGAAAAAGGAAATAATCGAGAACGAAAATGGGCTAACTCGATTTGTTAAGGCCTTATTACACACATTGGTATGCTGAGGTGGCAGCACAAGGAATGAGCAAAGTCTACTTTATAGATTATGGTTTGTTATTTGTATAGTCTTATGTAACTTGTGTTATTTTTAGCTGTATTTTATGGATCCTAATTAGTTGTGGTCGGGTGCTGAAACTCCAAAGTCTATGATTAGTGTCCAAACCTAAACCCAAAGCCCAACCTCGCTGAAATGTGTGAAACAAAACTATACGAGATATGACTTTTTCGAAAATCCCAATTTCTCTGCATCGATCTTGTAGAAAGATATGTCGACAAAAAACATATATGGTCCTCTGTAGTCTGAAACATTTTGGGAATTCACAAAAACTTATCTAATCGTCAGGAAAAAAATCACAAACTCAAAGGCCAAAAGATAGTAATAGTACTTATGCTTCCAATTTTTATTCAGACTAAAAACATCTTCTAATAAAAAAGACACAGACACAATCTAAAAAAACCAAACCTCTAATATTTTTTTTTCTTTCTTATAATCCGAAATGTAGAAAAAGAATTGAGCATACCTTTTGTTCTTAAATAATCTCATTCTCCTCCTCAATAATTTTACCAAACTCTCTCACATGTAAATTATTAATGCATACCCATTTTCCAGGACATATTGAAGTCCTTACCAACTAACATCTCAAGTCCAGCAATCTCAACCATCACACTCTTGTTCTCTTCTTCATCTTCCAGACCAATCACATAAGTATGCTCCTTTGAGCTTACCTCAATCTTCTCCGTCATTGGGCTTCCATTGATTTGAATATCAGTAGCTTGTCCTGTTCCTTTAAGTCCCAAAACACTCACTCTCTCAATCACCCATCCTTTGCTCAACGCAAACTTCCCTTCTTTAACTTGTGACCACATCTTCACTGTTCCGTTTCCGACCGAAGCGTAGAAGTCAACGTACGTGGACTGTCCGTTTCCTAGCTTCATCTCCGGAAGCTCGTCTTCGTCTAGGTAAAGTTTCCCAGTAGCGTAACCTTCAGAAGCTCCTGCAGGGAAAGTGATGACGAGACTAAACGGTGTGGTTCTCGCGTCTTTGGAAATCAACCCGCCTTGTTGCATTGGTAATATAGTGTTTTGGTAAAGATGAACGTTCACGAAGTTCAAAGGAGCTTGGAGAGTTACACGCTTCCCGCTCTTGGACACAACGGCTTGAGTCATGTCGAACATGTGGTACCAAGAACCTGGTGGGAACAATGCTTCTACCTCTGTTTTGCCTTTTTCAAGAACCGGGGATATCATGAAGCTGCTTCCAAGCAAGAACTGTCTGCTGTTGCCGTAACACTCGGTGTAGTCAGGGAACGAGAAGAAGAGCGGTCTAGCGATTGGTGCACCGGTCATATGAGCTTCGTAGTTGAGTGTGTAGAGGAAAGGAAGGATCTTGTATCTCATACCAAGAGCGTTACGAGCAGAATCCGCAACTGTGTTCCATTGGTAAAGCTCTTGTCTTGGCGAGTAGTAGTTGGCATGATCTCTTGAAAATGGATAAAACGCACCAACTTCAATCCAACGGTTACAGAGTTCCTCTGTTGGTTGAGGGTAGAATCCACAAATGTCTGAACCAACCATTGGAACTCCGAATATACCAAAGTTCAACATGGTTGAGATAGACACTTGCAAGCTCTGCCATGTTCCTTGGTTATCTCCGGTCCAATGAGCAGCGTATTGACCCGAACCAACGAAAGTGGACCGTGACAATATGAAGGGACGTTTGCCTTTAACATCAAGTAAGGCCTTATGAGTGGCAATAGCCTCAGAGAATCCATAGATACTGTGAGCATCGTACTCACGAACACCATTGTAATGAGTAGCACTTGTGGCAATAGTCTTGAACCCAACGGGAGCTACAACTCCAGTAGCATTGATCTTGTAAGGAGGATCATCCCATCTCGTCTTGGTTATATTCTTGCAGTCCAAGCAACAAACCCAACCAGGTCCTTCCCCACTAGGACACTGCTTCCCTTGTGGAATTGTACACAAACCAGAACAGAAGTTGGACACCTCGTTCATGTCGATCCAAAGACCATCAATGGGGACTAAATCATGGAAACGTTTGATTTCATCGCCCCACCAAGAAACCGTCTTCGGGTTAAGGAAATCAGGGAAGTAAACCGGACCAGGCCACACTTGAGCCAAGAAAGGCTTTCCTTCATACTTGATAAACACATCGGCTGCCATGGCTCTTTGGTATGTACCGTAGCTAGCGTTGACACCAATACCAGGATCATTAATCACAATGTACTTCATACCGATCTTGTGGATTTTGTCCAAGAAGGCCAATAGCTTAGCACGAGGGTAAGCTATAGGATTCAAAGTGAAATCTTTGTGACCATCCATGTGATCATCATCGTTCCAAATCACATCAAGAGGGATCTTAGCCTTTTTGTAATTGTCCACCACATCTTCAACAACTGATAGATTACGGTATCCCCATCTACATTGATGAAACCCTACAACAACACAAAATCAAGAAATAAATAAAAGAGAATAGTAAAATCAAAGATGTGCTATAAATCTATCACATGGCCAAAATCAAGATTCGCATTCATTTTCAAGAACCGTGGTCCATGGCTACAATGGTCCAATCCCAAGATCTTATAAGGGCCAAATAAAATCGCATTTAAATCATTTTTTCCAACCCCACACAAGCAAAATGATCACAAAAGAGGAAAGCAAAGGCCATTTGTTGATCTTATCTTTTAATTGACCAAAAAAAACCCACAATTAGAAAGCGAGACTTTTCACTGTTTGCAATATCTCCCACAAAAAAAGGGGTAAAGCTTTTTAAAAGTTGTGTCGGAAAAAAAAAAATCAGATACTCTTTACAATGAAAAAAATGTGGCATTCCAAAACTGTAACAACAACACTTAATACTAATTTAATAGACCATTAATTAACTAATTTCAATCACTCCGTTTTGGTACTACAAATGAATGATACACAAAATCTATTTTCACGTGACTCTTTATTTGACTTTAGTCAAAGTTCATAGGAACCTGAATCTTTATACTAATACTCTTCATTAAGACATTGACTAATACTTAAACACCACAGGACCACAAACAGATTCACTAATCCTACCGTATTAAGTTAGCACCAAACATTAAGACAAAAGAGACAGAGAGAGAGAGATGCAACAACCAAAAAAACAGAGCAATAAATGAAACTTTTACCTAAAGACCAGTACGGCATTGGAGCAGGCCGTCCGATTAACTGAGTATACTGATCAACCACATTTAACGGCGAAGGTCCGGCGATGAAATAGAAATCAAAAACACCTCCGATGACTTTATACGTCAAAGAGTCACCTCTGTAGAACACATCCATACCATTACTGTTAAGCAACAACACAGCATGAGCAAAAGCTTTACCTCCAACGTTCCTCAGATCCATATACATGGGGTGAGAACCGTAAAGATCAGTGTTGAGATTAATAGCTGAAACGTCTTCAGTGTAAAGAGTGTAAGGCTCGTTAGGTACGAGTTTGATACCGTTGGCTTGTGAGTTTTCACCTAAACCGTAGAGCGATGCGTCTTTAGGTAAAGAAGTCGAGATCTCTAGGTATTGGTCTTTGAACACAAGTGAGCTTGTGGAGTTGAAGAGTGTTTGGTGGTTAGATCTACGTTTCACGGCGAAAGTGAACGGATCTGTTGTGAAACTGAAGATGAGCTCTGATCCGGAGATTTCTTGAACTGTAATCGGAGACTTTCTTGATTTTCCGATGGCTTTGCCGAGCGGTGGTGGCTGTTCTCGTGGGAGGAGGTTGTAGGGGACTTCCCATCGTTGTTTTCTTGCGTCCGTGATGTGAACACGGAGACGTGAATCTGTTTCGTGCCTGTAAGAAACCAAATCCAACGGTTAGAAATCAAGAAGAGATGTGTAGGGAGCGTAACAGAGGATTTTAGTTGTGAATGGTTGCTTACTTGACGAAGAGACGAAGAGTGGTGATATCAGAGCCGTAGATTTTGTTCTTTTGTTTGACTTGGAGATAACCAATGAAACCACCATCTGGAGACTCTTCGATTGAGATCAAACGGTAGCCTTTGCCGATGGTGTTGGAGGATTGGGTGGGTGAGAAACAGAGGATTAAAGCTAGAAGAAGAAGAGAAAGAGAAAAAGCTAGAGAAGAAGAGGCCATGGCCATGGTTACTAGTTTCTAGTCTAACACTCTACAGTTTACACTGTGGTGTACTGAATGGGGTGAGAGAGAGAGGGAGGGAGGGGTTTAAAGAACCAACCCTCTTTTTAGGCTTAGTTATTGATAAGTTTTGTGAACACTAAACGAGGGGATATAAATAGTAGAAAATGATTTTTTTTGCTGTTCATTTTAATAATTTACAAGAACCGTTTCAGTAAATCGGTTTAGCCCAACCGTAAAGATAAAAGTGTCAAGGGGTATTGAATTTGACATGTTATTTTAGAGTATTTTAAAAATTCTTTGTTATTCAATTGAGGATTGTTGACAAAAAAAAAAAAAAAAAGAATTTTTAAAAATCTTCTGAAATCCTATGTTATTCAACTTAAGATTATGTAAAATCTTTTAAAATAATACAAAATTATTTTGTTATTCAATCAGTAATTTTTAAAATCTATTTAAAATCTCTTGTTATTCAATATTCACAATTTTTTTAAAACTTCCGACTTTGAATGATTTTAAGAGACATTCTTTTGTTTTTAGTTGAAAAATATGACAATCAAAATCATACCTATAGAGATGGAATTTTGAAGATTTCAGAGAAAAAAAACTGAAGATTTTGAAGTCAAAAACCCCCACCAATCAACAGCCACCTTCTCTACCGGTCTCAATCTGAGCCGTCGAATTTTCTGGGTTTGCCGCAGCATCATCAGAGGCAGAGTAAAGGGATAATAAATTCTATTGGTTTGGATCAGTTTCTGGATATAAGTAATCTCCCTTGAGCTCATAGAGAGTTCGATCAGATTATTATTTGGACACAAAAAAAAAAAAATATATATATATATATATATATATATATATATATATATCACCATCGTACATGAACTGAGGACATAGCTCCAACTATTGATCTAATTTTCTTTTGGTATTATGTTGTAAAATATTTTAAAATCACCCAAAATTTAATAGTCAAATCTTACAGAATCACATTTTATTTTCTTTTCTTAAAATACAAAAACTCTAAAACACAATCAACTCTCCTAAAAACTTACTAAAATCTTTCAAAATTCTACAGATTGTTTTTTCGAGCTTGTTAATGTGCTGACCTGAGTTAATTACTGTGTGATTTAAGTGTAAAAAAAATAAAAGTGTAAAATAGTAATGAATCCAAAAAGGCATTACTATATGATTTAAGTGTAAAAAAAATAAAAGTGTAAAATAGTAATGAATCCAAAAAGGCATTACTATATGATTTAAGTGTAAAAAAAATAAAAGTGTAAAATAGTAATGAATCCAAAAAGGCATTGGCGTTTTTTTAAAAAAAAAAGGATAAAAAAAGCTTTTCTTTTAGAAGAAGAACTTAGAAAGTTGGAGTTATTCACCATTAGCCTAAAATACAATGTAATGTATTATAATTAGGATATTCAAATAAATACATTCTATGTCCTATCTCCTATGTTAAATAACAAAAAAATATGATTTATGAACTTTGTGATTTTACTTAAAAAATCGTGTAACTGAGGACATAGGAAGTATTTTCCTTGTTTCAATTTATTAGATATATTCACATATATGCATAACTTAAGTTTATTTAAATGTTATGACAATTTATAGATTACAATGTTTGTATATTAGTTAAAAATTTTAAATTATATTTTCACCATTAAACTATTACACAAGTTTTTTTATTTTTGATTTTTTTTCTCCAACTTTTTATACAATATCTTGATATGATCACATGGACCAGAGATATCTTGTTATTACGTTGTTTGAGAATTAATGCGATGACCAATAAAGCAATAAACTTAGAAATAGACTGAATTTTGTGAAAGAAAAAATATTGATTTAATAAAGCAGAAAAAGAAAAAAGAAAAAAATCCAAAGGAGTGATATGTTTCAACGTGGCTGGTTCCATACATCTCAATCTCTCTCGGTCTCTAAATTGAAGCGTGATTCTCGCTTCCCAAACTAATTTCCTATGTCTGCTCAATTTCTACGTTAGTTATGTCCTTACACATTTTATTCTCTTTTTTCCTATACTCTTACAATTTCATTATCAAAATATCATGAAATATTCGTGGGTGAAAAAGGCCTGACCTGTTTTCCATCAAAGGAAAAACAAGATAAATTTTCATAACGCTTCTATAATTTATTAACGTTTTCAACAAAACAAATATATACGTTAACATCTAACTAGACTATGTGGAACTCTTTCGTCTTCGAAAAGTTTCTAATTTAGTTTTAAGATTCGATTTCTAAAAAAGAAACCCAAAAGTAAAAGTTTTAAAATAGTCTTGAGTCTTAAAGAATAAATTTATTTATCGCTAATATGATATAAGTAAAAATAGTTAGTATGACACAAATAAATTTTTTTTTTCTTAAAATTTCTTGTTTTATAACATCATATAGAAGTACGTAGTTTAGATATAAGAATGCCTAATAAAACGACAACGACCTCCGGGGTGAACAAGCCCGGTACTAGAACCAATATAATAAATAAGCGATAATCAGAGTTAAGAGGGAGAGAGAGAACGAAATCAAACTAAGAGAAGATCCTGAAGCTTTGGGTAGCGGCTTCTTGCCAGGCAGATGTCACGTATCCTCCTGTCGATCTGGTTGAAAAGACCTTCAACTGGAGTGCGGGTACAAGTGAAAACACGAACATTTCTTTCATGCCAAAGAGTATAAATAACTGTGTGCGCTAGAATAAGCTTCAGGGTAGTCAGTTTGTGATCATTTGGGGAAGATTGGAGCCATAGGAGCAGCCGATCCCATGTGTTGAAGCCCACGAAAGGGAGTGTCATCTTAGAAAGACACCACCTCCAGAGGTCATAAGCATATGGACATTGCAAGAAGAGATGATCTCTTGTCTCGAAATAGATTTCACATAAGTAACCAGAATCATCCTCTATCAAATCCCAGTTTCTGAGTCGAGACAGTGCTGGGAGTCTATCTAGACAGCAGAGCCACATAATGAAAGCGTGCTTAGGTACATGACCTGAGAACCACACTTGTTTGTGCCAAGTGACCTCCGTGGATGGAGGCTTTAGAAGGTTCCATGTTTCGGCAAAGCTAAATCGGTCTTGTGCACCACCGTTTGGCCTAGCCCAGAGATAGGTATCCTTGACGCCATCACTTAGATCAACCTCTGTGAGGTGGCTCAGTAACAGTTCCTCGTTGTGATTTCGAGCTCCTATAAAGATCCACCCATGTCTTGCTCGAGCTTGTGCCACCGTAGAGTCTGAAGGTAGACCAAGTCAAAGATGTGCATCAGGTCCCAGAAATGTAAACAGATCTCCAAAAGGAGTCCATTTATCAAACCAAAAAGAACAAGATTTCTCATCTCTAATTTTGCATGAGAGGAACGTTTTTGCTATGTCCCGAAGCTTAAGCAACTGCTTCCACATAGAAGACCCATGGTTCGAAGAGGAGAGTTTCCAAAAACACTTTCTTCTCAGCTTATGGTTCCTGCACCAAACCACCCAAAGAGAACCCGAGAGAGAGAATAACTGCCATATTAGCTTTAGGCCAAAAATCTTGTTCCACACTCTTAAGTCCTTTAGCCCTAGACCGCCTTCTGCTTTAGGGGTACAAGCTATTCTCCAACTGACCTTTGCTTTTTTGGGGATGTCAGATGCACCTGACCACAAAAATCTGCGGTAAAGTTTTTCAATATCTTTAATGTACTTTATCGGGAGGATAAAAGCTGCACACCAGTAGGCAGTGATATTCTGAATAACAGAGGTTAACAACTGTAATCCCCCTGCATAAGAAAGGTGTTTATTTTTCCAAGATTGAAGCTTATTTCTGATCCTTTGCACCAGCGACTCACAATCAGAACGGGTGAGAGGGTTTGGGAGCAGAGGGAGACCAAGATACTTAACCGGAAGGGATCCAATAGAGAAACAAAATCCAAACTTGCTCTACTTTGATCTGCCAAGGTGGAGCCAGCTAGGAACAGCTCAGATTTGTTCTTGTTTAAGACTAGACCCAAGATTCCGGAAAAATAGTCTAACAAGTTGACAATAGCCCTCAAGGATGAGTATTCGCCGTCAAAGAATACCATTACATCATTACATCATCAGCGAAGATTAGGTGAGTAACGTTTGGATTTGTCGCCTTGGGATGATAGCCTATCTGACCCAACTGGAACCGCAGGTCTAGGAGCCGTGAGAAGATATCCATGCCAATAACAAAGAGGTAAGGAGAGAGTGGGTCTCCTTGCCTTAAACCTTTCCTGCCTTTAAAGTAACCACAAAGCTCCCCGTTAACTGAGATTGGGAACCTAGTTGTTTTGATACATTGACTGATCCAAAGAATGAACTTACTTGGGAAGTTTGTCGCATGCAAGATATCCAGAATAAAACTCCATTCAATAGAGTCAAAAGCTTTTTTAAGATCAATCTTGAGCATACCACGTTTGGAGATTCCACTGTTATTATAGCCTTGGACAAGTTCTGAAGCTAGAAGAACATTCTCCACAATCTGTCTCTCCTTAATGAAAGCAGTTTGGTTTTCCTGGATCATCATTGGCAAAATGTTATGTATCCTTCTCGCTAACAGTTTGCTTATTACCTTGTAAATCACATTCAGACACGAGATAGGTTTATAATCTGAAACCTCTTCAGCAGTTGTAGTCTTTGCGATCATAGATACAACCGTCGAGTTCCAACTAGGTTCCATTTTTTCTTGAGTGAAGAAAGCCTAAACTGCTGATGTAACCTCTTCCCCCACGATGCTCCAACAGTTCTTGAAGAATTCTCCAGTGAAACCATCTGGGCTAGGGACTTTATCACTAGGTAGGGCAAATAATTCTGCCTTAATCTCAGAAGCAGTAAAACCTCTTTCTAGACAGGCTTTCTGAGTTTCTGAACACCTGAAAGGATGGACAGTTTGAATGGAGGCTCGGAGGCAAGGGATGGTACTTTGTAAACCAAAGAGGGAAGAATAGGACTCCACACATGCATTTTTGATCAGAGTATTGTCTGTGATTACTGATCCATCTTCAAGACGCAATCTCTTAATTCCATGGAATGCATTGTTTATGACATTGACTTGTGAAAGTAACTAGTGTTCTCATCACCGTCTGAAATCCACTTTAGTCCTGACTTCTGGCGAAGGAAGATAGCCTCTACAGCAGACAATTTTTACAAATGAAGGTAAGTTTTCCTTTTGGCTTCGGCTAGTTCTGGGGTTGGAGAGGTGAGGAGGACTCTCTGAGCTGCTCGCAGATCAGCTAAAGCTACTCGCACTCTGTTCTCAATACCTGAGAATGCTGATCTGATTAACTCTCTAAGTTTTCCCTTAAGGAGTTTGAGCTTTTTGTTTATCTGCAGCATTTGAGATCCAGAGACCTCCATGGAGGACCAACTGTCTTGAACTAGGAGAAGGAACTGCTCATGCTGCATTAAGTGGTGGTTGAACCTGAAAGGTCTGATGGGCTTAGGACCTCTCTCTTGGAATATGATACAACAAGAAGCGTGATCAAAGAATAAAGGTTCCTCATAAGTAGCTATAGCATTCGAAAACTGTTCAAACCAGTAAAAATTGCCCAAAATTCTATCAAGCTTTTCCGCTATAGGAGTTCTCTGTTGATGATTCCACCAAGTAAAAAGAGGACCATGAGCTGGAAAGTCCATCAAACCGGAATCATCCATGCATTTTTGAAGTTCTCGACAGCCTCCAGAGAAAACTGCAAAATCTTCACCTCATGAGTGTTCCTCAGGTAAAAGTGTCTGATTGAAATCTCCAATAGCAAGCCAAGGAAGACCTCGCAGAGGGGTGTGTAGTGACATATCCATGAGATCTTTCCATAGAGCTAGGCGATCATTTCGTAAATTAGCTCCATAGACAAAAGAAGCTGTGAAATTTATCTCCTTTTCAGGCCAAGATATCCCACACGTGATATGTTGTCGGGTCTTCTTATAAGGAGTAACCTTCACAACTTTACTAGATACAACCCAAATTCTCCCTATATGAGAGTGTTCGTAATTTGAGATAAGACTCCATCCCGGCAGAATCTTTTTCATTACCGTCTGCCCGTTGTGTTCTAAGACGTGAGTCTCCAAAAGGCATCCAAAAACTGGACGTTGTCGTTGGCATCACGATCTAAAACTTTGCTGCTTATCTGGATCATTGATCCCTCTTACATTCCAACAAAACATCAGCATCACAAAAAATTGTTGATATAAACGGATTTAGTGACGGAAGGAAAACCTTCCCGCTTGAAGAGAGCCATTCTTGAGTTTGGCTCTTATTTTCTTCTTTCGACTCTTTGATAAGACCTTAGTAAATGCCCCTTGATCTTCATCCAAGGAACGCACCAGAGCAAGAGGTGGTTTGGGGGAGCAGCCAGGGGAGGTAGCAACAATCTCTCCTTGTTCAGGTTCCCCTTCCTTGTTCGTTTCCACTTCCTTGACATGAGCAGGAGGGGGCAAAGAGTCTTCAAGGTTGCAATCTTGTGCAGTTTCCATAACCTCATGGCTTTCTGCGGTATAAGAGTTTAGAACAATCTCATTCCCAGTGGACCTTGAAGTAGAAGCACCATTGGACGCCTTTTTGATCCAGATTGTAGCCTTGGGAATATTCCATGAATCATAAGAGGCTATGTTTGAATTTACTACCTGGGCTACAAGAGGTTCTTTCTCCTTCCCCTTTCTCCAAAGGCAGATTTCCTCAGCGTGAAATGCTCTCTTACAAAGCGTACAAAGAGGTGGAGCGTTTGTACAATGCTTAGAGGAATGTCCTGCTTCGCCATAAAGGGGGCAGATGGGGGGAAGATGCAGACATGAGACGGCAACTCGACTAGTAGCACCTGATTCGATCTGGGCGTTAAAAAAATCTGGAAGCGGCTTGTGCAAGTCAATCTCAGTGAATACCTTAGCAACTTCAAAGTTTGTCATTTGCTCAGTTTCTTTGTGAAGGCGTATAGGATGTCCCACAATACTTGCAATTCTACTCAACGCTAGAGGATTGTACAATTCAAAAGGAACATTTCGAAGCTCGATCCATACCGGAGCTGTCCTGAGAGACGGCTTCAAAGGTTGAACCCTCAGAGTCCATTCAGCTACAAACATGGTGGAGCCGTCTATAGACCAAATACCTTCCTTTTTTACCCTTTGCCTCGTCGAGGCATTGGAGATCTTGAAAAGGAAGGAGTTAGGGGTGTCAAGCTTTGTGACCGTGATATCATGCTGCCACTTGCTTCAAATTAGGTTAACCAATTCTCGAATTTTTCCAAAGGAGGGAGCCTTGCGGTAAAATTGCCCGACAATGAAACTCTACCATAGAGGTTTACTTTCCTCAATGACCTTGTTAGGGATTTGGACACAGAGCTCACCTGATTTTAGGAGAAAAGGGGAGCCACATTTTTTGAGAGAGCAAGGTCCGCCAAATGTACGCTCAGCCCAAGTGAGAGGGGCTTCGACATGCTGAATTTTTTACCACTGTGGGAGGAAGCGGTGAGATCTGATCCCTATCTTCAATTAGATCTACTTTAGTTCTTGGGGTGGGGAGAAGAGGGGGAGCAGATCCAGGAGGAGAAAGTGACTGGAGAGGAGCAGGTAGTGCGGATTTACACTTTTTCTTGGCCATAATCAGAAAGAGAGTCGCCGGCGGTGGCCGCCACCGGCTCAGGGAGGTCAAAGAAACAGGGTAAAGAAGTCTACCTCAAGAAATGGGTCAGAGAGCGTTTTGTATTTTTTGTTAGAACTCTTTCAGTATCTTTTGTTAACAAATTCTGGATTTTGGGGTGGGGAGAAGAGGGGGAGCAGATCCGGGAGGAGAAAGTGACTGGAGAGGAGCAGGTAGTGCGGATTTACGCTTTTTCTTGGCCATAATCAGAAAGAGAGTCGCCGGCGGTGGCCGCCACCGGCTCAGGGAGATCAAAGAAACAGGATAAAGAAGTCTACCTCATGAAATGGGTCAGAGAGCGTTTTGTATTTTTGTTAGAACTCTTTCAATATCTTTTGTTAACAAATTCTGGAAACGGTTGGTGCAAGTCAATCTAGGTGAATACTTTAGCAACTTCAAAGTTTGTCATTTGCTTAGTTTCTTTGTGAAGATGACACAAATAATATATAAATAACTTTATATATTCAGAAATCCTTGCATTTATAAATAAATTTAAATTAAAGATATATGATAATAATAAATAATATATCAAACTACTAAAACCCTCATCTCTAGAGTCTCTAGAGTGTAGACTATAAATTAAAATTCTAAAACTACCTAAAATACGAAAACATATAAATTAGCCACCAATATACAAAATTACTATGCGGTTTAAAAAAAAATGTAACTAGCTTTGCATTATATATATAGTAGCATCACTTTCTGAACTAGTGTAGTTTGTCACTTGTCAGTGTATATATATATGTGTTTTGAGATCGTTCAACTATATATTTTAAAATCTTATATGCATTTGTCTTAAATTATACAAAACTTCGTTTACAATAATGCTATATTATTTCACCGCCGGTGTCAATAACAAAATAATGTCTGTCCATGCATGAAATAGATAGTACTCCATGACAACGATATTATTAAACAAAATACATACGAGATGCGAAGTCTGAGTTTTGGGTAGGGAGTTCCGACAAGAGTAATTAAGGTAGTGCAAGAAAAAATATAAAAAATGAAGAAGATTCCAAGATCGATATCATCATACATGTAGCGTCTCGATTCCGGAGTTGCACACTGTCTACAAGCTAAAGTACTATATCACATTAGTTTGTTTCATCTCTACAAATAATTTAATCGACATGTATTGATGATGTGAAGGATTCACGAGATCCAAATTTGTATTTCAGATGCATCCATCACCTGGCTTCTTTTTGGAAACATACTCCGAACATTGAACTCTACATATAAAATTATAATAAGCAAATAGACTAATAATAAGAACAAACTAAAATATAATTTTCAACTAAAATAAAAAGACGTAATACAAATATAGGTCTTGTAAAAGTTAGGTATACGTATACCACGTTGCCGACGGCTGAAAAAGCACACAATAATGTATCGTCGGTTTAAATCATCTTCTCTTGTTATTTTTGTCGGCATCAACCGGTTTAACTTTCTTCAAAATCTCCACCGGCCGACGAAACACAATTTTTATATCTATTTTACGAGTATGGTTTTTACTCTTTTGAACTAACAAAGCAGAACCGTAATAAATAAGTAATTTAGTAGTAATGTAGTTATTAAATTAAAAAGAAGTAGAGAGACGATAGACAAGAAATGGATTTTATGGGGGAAAGCATAAGTGTGGTTCTCGAGGACACAAAACGGTCTCACCCGTCTCTGCTCTGCCTCGGCTCTTTCTCCTTCTCCCATTAAAATATAAAGACAAATCTCTATTCCAGATCTCGATCACTACCATTTCGTTTTCTTCTTTTCTTTGGATATATATAATCACATTTTGATCGTATATGAGTCTATATGGCTTTATATGGTGTTCATTTTGGTAAACTCATAGTAAAAAGTTAGTTAAAGAGATTCAATAAATTTTGTTTTCGATGCTAATATCAAGAATCAAAACTTCTAAACAACTCGACTTGTGCAGATTTGAATCGATTACACTATCACAATTTTTTTTTGATCCAGTTATTTACATAGATAATCTTTTGAAGCTATTTAAACATTTTGCTAAATTACACAAAATGTGTTTAAATTTATTTATACTATATAAACCCCTTACTCTTAATTGTTTTAACAAATCTAATTATACGTACAACATGGGTGATGTTCTATATCTTGCTGAACTATATATGTCTGATACATACAAATACAATTATACAATACGGCGGTTAAATCATCAATCAGAAAGATATTTTTAATGTGTGCTGCTGCGCCTGACACAATTTTTTTTTTCTTTAATAAAGGATGCTTAGGAGGAGAAAGGGTGGGCCAATGGGCGTGAAGAAACAGGGCCTTAAACACGTGGTTTGTTAAGGCCCACATCACGTGTAAGTGCCATTGCCTATATTCTCTTCCTCCATTCTCGTGACTTCCTCCTCTGCCTCTTCGAATTTTTTCTTCTTCTATACTTTACCTTTTTACTTTTTAGATATTAAAATCTCTAATTTCCTTCATGTTTGTGCCGTTATTTTCTTGAAGACAGATAAAATATATAATCACAAAAATCACTACCATAGGGCCCACATGACATTCTCTATCCTTATATACAGTTACTTTATACCCATTACATATATTATATGTTATTTTTAAAAATATCATGTCATTTTTGTTTTTTGAACGAAATTATATATCGGTTTCGCTTCACAAATGAAATGATTAGGGTTTAAATTTTACAATTAGAACGAAATTATATGTCGGTTTGGGCACAAATGAGATGGTTAGGTTTTTTACAATTAGAACGAAATTATATGTCGGTTTGGGTTCACAAATAAGATGGTTAGGGTTTAGATTTTACAATTAAAACAAAATTATATGTCGGTTTGGATACACAAATAAGATGGTTAGGATTTAGATTTTACAATAAAAACGAAACTATATATCGGTTTGGGTTCACAAATGAGATGGTTAGGGTTTAGATTTTACAATTATAACGAAATTATAGGTCGGTTTGGATTCACAAATGAGATGGTTAGGGTTTAGATTTTACAATTAAAACGAAATTAGATGGTTAGGGTTTAGATTTTACAATTAAAACGAGACTATTTGTCGGTTTGGGTTTACAACTAAACGTTATTTAGTTCAATATAACATGTAAAAAGCTTTTGACAACATCGACTGGGAGTTCCTCATTAACATCCTCAAAGCCTATGACCTACCAGAGGTGTTTATGGGGTGGTTGACAACTTGTTTCTCTTCTCCTTCCTTTTCGGTTGCACTAAATGGAGAGCTAGTTGGGTACTTCCAAGGCAAGAAGGGTCTAAGACAAGGAGATTCTATCTCTGCACCCTTGTTCACTCTAGTCATGGACATCTTATCAAAGAAGCTGGATATTGCTGCTGTTCAAAACAGTTTCAAGCCTCATCCTCTCTGTGTTGATCCTCTCATTACACATCTCAGCTTCGCAGATGACCTTCTAGTCTTCTTCGATGGCACAAAATCCTCCCTGGCTGCAATTCTTGATGTACTAGAGAATTTTAAGGTAATATCTGGACTAGGAGTCAATCTCGCTAAATCATGTCTGTTCCTCGATGGAAATGACATCAGTGGAATAGCTTCTCGGCAAGGATTATCACATGGAGCCTTACCTGTACGTTACTTGGGAGTTCCACTGATTACTCAAAAGCTCTCTCCGACTGATTATCAACCGCTTATTGATAAAGTCAAAGGTAGAATTTCTGGCTGGACTCATAGGCATCTCTCGTTTGCAGGTAGACTGCAATTGCTTAAATCAGTCATTAACAGCACCATAAACTTCTGGAATTCAATCTTCCTTCTCCCCAACAAATGTCTAGAAGAGTTGGAGCGTATTTGCAGTTCCTTTTTGTGGAAGGGAGTGTCAGATTCAGCTCGAGGAGCCAAGGTCTCTTGGGAGATAGTTTGCTCCCCGAAATCGTCAGGAGGCCT
>NC_025689.1:30155185-30155439 GCF_000633955.1 Camelina sativa
GAATGGGCGATATCCCGGGGAAGGAACCCAACTATTCAATTACTTAGAGCTTGTTTGCTCAATATTAATCCACCAAATGATCCAGAAGGGGCTGACATCTATAGATGGAAGCTCACACAAGATCAACCCGGAGGTTCCTTCAATTCAGCGCATACTTGGAGGAAACTACATCCTATGGGCCCTGCAGTCTCTTGGCACACTCAGATATGGTTCAAGGAAAACATACCGAAGATGGCGTTTATGGCTTGGTTAAC
>NC_025689.1:30156848-30193628 GCF_000633955.1 Camelina sativa
CATGTAAAATATAAATATTACATGCTATTTTTAAAAATCACACCAAATCTTTCACTCTTTCTATCTAAGGGCATCTTTATAGGCATAACATTTTTTAGTGTTCTTAGATTATATAAATTAGGAAAATAATCTAAGATCAGTACTTAAGATCTTTTGCTCAAAAGTTAATTATAGGGAGAACATGTGTAAGATCATATGATTTATTAATATTTGCAATCATATTACAATTAGAAAATCTTTAAAATTTGGTATATAATAATAAGAGAACTAATACCAAAACATGAAACAGATCATCATAAATTGAAGTTCTCATCATAAACAGATCATCATAAACAGATCATCACCAGAATTAGCCACAGACCAAATCCCTGGACCAGTGTGCTTCAACTTGAAGTTATGACCAAATATATAATCTGTGTTACAAAGAGAGATTCACTCATTCATTCAAGGACCTGGTAACGCAACTTCTCAGGCCAAGGAGCAGAAAAAACTCTCTTGAAACCTTGCTTGATCTCAGCTGGAGTTGTCTTGAGACCTGAACTTGAAACAAAACAGAAATCAACTTAAAGGAGAATATGTAAAAGTTGGTCTTTGGTACAGATCAAAGGAGTGTAAGAAAGTGACCATATTTTTGGCCCAAGGAAGCGTAGGTTTCATGAACAGGTTTCGACAATTGCAGAAGAATTCCTCCAGCATCAAGCAGCAACCCATCATAAGCTCTCTTTATTGGCTTCCCTTCTTCACAAATGACCCAATTATGAAAAGCAAACAAAAATTGCTCCTGCAGATAAATAAAATCACAAGTTATTCAGATCATAGAGTGTTTCTAAACAAGATACTGCATCTATTTCAGGAGCTAGTTCTCATGAAGATGCCTAGAATGTCAACAATTCATAACCTCCTAAAACACAAATCACGCACAAAGTCCCCATTCAACTCTTTCAATGATTGTTAACAATAACACTCCATAGCCTTTTCACCATAGTATTCAATAAAGTGAAAATTGTAAATGAAACGAGAGCCAAAATATTATCAAGGTGATGGACTAACCTTCCCTTGAGCTGAGGAGGTACAAGCACATTACCCATAGTTTCAGGAATATTCTTGGAATGAGGCAAATTTCCTCTTGGTACCTTGGGACGACGAGGAAGAGAAGAAGCATTCCCATTCAAGTCCCGCTTCCTTAATGCACTCTCGGCCATTGCAGCTGCAACAACAGAAGCATGGTCACCACTAGTCACATCAACAAAAGCATGTACACATCAATAACCAAAACTTGACACAAACAATGCTCAAGACTCAACCTTGACACAACAATTCATTCAATATCAGAACTAATTGAGATCGAAATCAACAAAAGGAACTCACTTTAGCAACACGAAACTAAGATTCTTGTACATACGCATCTATACTGAAGAAAAGAACAATACTTGAAGCCTCAAGGTAGATTTATAGCAACTGATTTTTTTTACAGCAACCCAGAATCATTCATCAAATTCCTAGTTTGATTCCATTGAATAAGTACGATTACCCAAATTCAGATTCACTTGAATCCAAAATGCATCTCTCACATAATCTAAATTCAATTTCGCCATTTTAATTGAGAAACAGGGGAGGAGAAAGCTACTAACCGGTACTGAAAGAGACGGAAGAAGAACGGAGAGAGCTGGAGAGTGGTCTCAAGGTTTTGAATTGAGAAGATGAGATCGACACAATATAGAAGACAAGAAGTTGAAATCGCCGTCTCGGCGTTTGGGAGAGAACAAAAACGAACCGTCGACAATTTCGAAGAAATTGATACGAGAGTTTTCTCTCCATCGCAAAAATTTGTTTCCAATACAAATGGAATACGTCACACAAGAACAACACATAAAACAGTTCTAGAATAAGATCAGTTTTACTGATCTAAGCCCACTTTATCATTTTTTCTAATTTTTTTTAAGCCCAAGAACACCCTAAGTGTTACACCAATAAAGATGGCCTAACCNAGGTACAAGCACATTACCCATAGTTTCAGGAATATTCTTGGAATGAGGCAAATTTCCTCTTGGTACCTTGGGACGACGAGGAAGAGAAGAAGCATTCCCATTCAAGTCCCGCTTCCTTAATGCACTCTCGGCCATTGCAGCTGCAACAACAGAAGCATGGTCACCACTAGTCACATCAACAAAAGCATGTACACATCAATAACCAAAACTTGACACAAACAATGCTCAAGACTCAACCTTGACACAACAATTCATTCAATATCAGAACTAATTGAGATCGAAATCAACAAAAGGAACTCACTTTAGCAACACGAAACTAAGATTCTTGTACATACGCATCTATACTGAAGAAAAGAACAATACTTGAAGCCTCAAGGTAGATTTATAGCAACTGATTTTTTTTACAGCAACCCAGAATCATTCATCAAATTCCTAGTTTGATTCCATTGAATAAGTACGATTACCCAAATTCAGATTCACTTGAATCCAAAATGCATCTCTCACATAATCTAAATTCAATTTCGCCATTTTAATTGAGAAACAGGGGAGGAGAAAGCTACTAACCGGTACTGAAAGAGACGGAAGAAGAACGGAGAGAGCTGGAGAGTGGTCTCAAGGTTTTGAATTGAGAAGATGAGATCGACACAATATAGAAGACAAGAAGTTGAAATCGCCGTCTCGGCGTTTGGGAGAGAACAAAAACGAACCGTCGACAATTTCGAAGAAATTGATACGAGAGTTTTCTCTCCATCGCAAAAATTTGTTTCCAATACAAATGGAATACGTCACACAAGAACAACACATAAAACAGTTCTAGAATAAGATCAGTTTTACTGATCTAAGCCCACTTTATCATTTTTTCTAATTTTTTTTAAGCCCAAGAACACCCTAAGTGTTACACCAATAAAGATGGCCTAACCATAAAACAAAAAGGGTGATTGTGTCTTTTTACTCCAAAAAAACGTGGGTCCTATGGTATTTACCTATAAAAAAATGTTGTTGTGGTATTTTCTTTATTTTTCTTCATATTTGTGCTATCTACTAATATTACCCTAAAATATTTATATTTTATTTAATATTTATATTTTTTTCAGCTTTCATTTTTTGTTGCCTTTATTAACATACAATTTTTAACATATCTTCTGGTCTAGTGTCTCATTTCTAAAATTAGCAAATTTTCAAAAGTTATTTTTTTTTTTTTAATTTTGTTTGATCAGTTAATTTTTAATTTTAATTTTCTAATTTTTAATTTTAAATTTCTTTTTAATTTTTTAATTTTATTTTTTTAGTTTCTGTTTGATCAGTTAATTTTTTTTCAATAGTTAAATTTAATTTTATTAATTTTTTATAATTTTTTTCATTTTTTTTTTTTTAAAAATTTGTTTAATTTTGTTTGATCAATTTTGTTTAATATTTTTTTCAGTTTAATTTTTTTTTACATGTAGTTAATTTTTTATTAATGACTACATGTAATGCTTATTCAATACAGAAATTGATAATAAAATAGGTAGGTATTTTGTATCTCATATTCTAATTTTTTTTTAGTTTATTTTAACTAATTCTATTAAAATGATTGTTTTGGGTATTGAATTAACTTTTGGTTAAGTTCATTGGTTAATAAATTTCATTTTATTTGAGGTCATTAATACATATTCATATTGCACTTCGAGTCTCCAAATAGGTGTCATCAAATATATATATTTTTGTAAAGAAGATAGATAAAAAAAAACATTTTTGAAAAGAACAAATTTTGAAAAGAAAAAAATTATAAAAAACCATTTCTCAAAATTTCTTATATCTTTTGCCACCCTTGTTGATCTCCTTTTTTTTTTTTGTATGGTTTCCTTCGAAATCTGGTGTTCATAAATCAGTAATCACATATCCACAATCAGATTAATTTTGGGATATATATAGGCCACAACCAAAAAATTAGAGGGCTCAACTCAAGTTTATATACACATCTCATTATGATGGTTGTTTACTTGTTTATATTTGGGGCAAAGATAAGAATAGCTGAATATAGTGGCCCAAATCATAAGAGCAGCTACAAGAAGAAGAGATCAAGAGAGCCCAAATCATAGGAGCAGCTACAAGAAAAGATCAAGAGAGCCCAAATTGTAGCGCCAGTTTTCACGAAGAGGATCCGCTTATGGTTCTTACTTCTAACTATTGTAAATCAATACGAGTTAGCTTAATGTAGATGACCTTAAAACATATATACTGTATATGCATTCATCCTTCACTCGCATGCTAATGAAATCGACGTATAACTACTATTCCATGACTTCAAAGGTTACAAATTTCCAAAAATGTTTACGTTTATAGAGAGAGAATTTTTGAGGTTGTAAAGAAAAATGGATCCTTACATTTTGTTCTCATAAGAATAGACCGTAAGTGAATATTTCTAAATTTAAACAATATGCATGCATGATGCATGCCCTTGTTAAATTACATATTACGATAATTACGCAGTTTAAACCTTTATTATTCTTTACTCATTTTTGTACAAAGATTCAATCTATATTATATAACCTCTTTCATAGCTTGGATTTGCTATCAAAATTGTAACGTAACGTGGCCAAAAAAGTTTGTATGTGGTGCGATTTTATCCTATAGTTTTATGAGGCTTAGAAAGGTCTCACATCTTTTCGGATAACATGGGGGTGGAAGTAGACACATCACATCATCTTCATATCATATCATGTACAGAAGAAAATGGTAAACAATAAGATTCGTTTACTCTCCAATACGACGAAACACTTTAATATGTACACAACAACGGAAGTGTCGTTGTTTTTAGGCGTGCACTATATATATATATAGCTCTGTCGATTTTGAAATGGACCGTCCAAGAAGAAATACAAATTCTCTTTATAAACTTCAACTTTGAGAGTGGCATGGACCAATCTTTAGAAAAATGACATTAACCAATCTTCAAACACCCAAAAATCGCAATAATCACAATGATGGGACACGTTGTGTTTTGGTATCGCACTTTCTCCACTTTTTTCTGTTCCTCTTTATTTATTTTTTTCTACTTCCAAATCATTTAGGTATCAATTCATATCAGTTACCAGTCCACGATAACCAATCTTTATCGAATTTTCCGTTTGAGTTGCAATTATGGTCGAAACAATTCTTGTAGGTAAGATTTTATACAGCATAACGAGAAAGCTAATTTGTTTGATACAGCGTTTTCAGTTATGTTTGATTTTGGCATTGTAGACACATAAAAGTATTTACAGTATGTGCTTTCTGTCATTGTCTCATTGTGTGTCAGCTTCGAATTGATTAATAAAAAAGACTTAACGTGAAAAACAAAACTCAGATAGATTAAAATATTTATAGAAAAAGTTCCATAAAATTTCACGTTACGTCGTAAGTTATTACGTTACTTATAAATGTTGGGAGTATGATGCATGTAGAAAATGTTTATATGTCCAAAATTTAATCGCTTTGCAAATTACTAATATTACAATTTTTTCCTCCTACACAACATGGGATAATGCTATAATAAGCAATAACATCGATCACTCGAAACTAAAATGATTGCATCATTGAATAATCAAAAGTGATACAGTCAACATGAAACGATCTTTAATTTACTTTTGTGTGATTATTTCAATAAAGAATTGATCGCATTGGTGTAAATGTCGGAAGGAAATAAATCACTGGTTTGCAAAAGCATTAATCATTCATCAGATCACAAGAAAAAAAAAGTATATTGTGTACAAATGTCATTTCATGAATTGGTGAAATCCATGAATATTAGCATCTTAAGTTAGTGGAGATATGAATTTTAAAATGACTAGTGTATCAACTTGCGTGAAGTTCACCTGAATAGTTGCAAACTTGTCTTTTCCTGATATATATGTTTTTGGTTTGTTATTTAAAATATATTGCTATTCAGATAGAATTTTATGTCTTTCGAATGGTTAAATATTTGTTCTCTGGTGAGGTATCTCGTTTGCTAGAGAGAGATAACTAGTAAACATAGAGTAAGAGGTTCGTCTCTATTTATGAGATTCTCAAATGAAACTCAAATTCGATTCAGTTTTAAGAACAAAACAACAAAAACAAACAAACAAAGAATGGGAGAAGATAGGCTTGCCGTATTTGAGATGGGAACAAAAGCTGATCATACGTGTGTGGAGGCAAAGTGAGATAGCTATATTAAATTATATGTTGATCAGATTTAGAAAGAGCCAATCTCATGTGATCCTGGCCAATTCTTATTTTTCTTCTTCTCTTCTTTCAATTTTTTTTTTTTTGTTTTTGGTTGATCGTATATAACATGGAAAGCCTCTACAAATTAAGGAGTATATATACGAGATAAGATAGACGACGACAATAGATTTATAGATTGACAGATCAGAGATGTTAAAGCATTATCAGAAAACATATTTTTTGAATGTATACTTCATAAAAGTTCAATAAAGAAAAATTCACGCTTAATAGCTTTTATATATGAAACAGTATGATTATGAAAACATGCATGTAAATAATGATAAAACATAGAAATAAACTTTTAAAGGCCATCATGTCTACGAACATAAGTATATTTTAGAGTACTGAGTACCAACCAATCATGGGAAAAAGATGAAACCCACAAGATACATATGGATATTTATAGTAGTTTAATGTATGCATATTATGTATTAAAGAATATGTCCATGATTAGGATATATCTGCATAATAATTTATCAGGCAGTCTGTGATATTGTTAAATATATATATGAAATCTGAGTCTCTGACCATATCTCCACTTTACACATACACGATAACATTTTAAACCATAATAGTTAATTTGTTTTCAGACCAGGTATCTTTAAAGTTTAAACTTTAAACCAGTCGAACTTTAACTGTAGTATAGTCTAGACGAAATTACTGTGATACATAGAACGTGCTTTTACCAGTATATATGATTGCAAGTTGCAACAGTTGAATTTGGTAAACTCAAGAGTATAATGCGAAGTATAGAAAACATTGATACGTTTAAGAAAACACTTAAAAGTTCTGTCTTCTGTCTAAACATGAACATTATAAATGGATTATATTTAGGCCATTGTGTCCGTGTATATATTAGTTAGTCTTCTAATCAACATGCATTAATCTAAAACGTGAAGAAGTGCACATATACGAATATGAGCTAGGGACATAAGCTATCGATCCATTAAAAGAAAAAAAAAAAATATTTCATCATATAAAATCGTTTCTAGATGAAAGAGACATCACCTTCTGAAAAACAAATCTTTTTCTTTTAAATTCGACCACTTTATGATTAACTTAACATAAATGACAAATCCTGATGTCAGAATGATTTAAAAAAAGAAAAGGAATGAACCCAATTATCGTGAGGACATTACAGCTTGGTTACACTTTATGTTACTTGATACTACTATTCATAATTTATAATCATTTACGGGGAGATATTTATCATTTATGGGTAGTAAAAGAAGAAGAGAAGAATCGTATGAAAATGGAACTCACTGGGTTGGCACTAGAGAGTGGGATTGGTGTGCAAAAAGGGAGGTAGAGCTAGTCCCCACATCCATGTGATGTGCATTCGGATGATCTCATTTCCCAAACTCTCTCTAGTCACTTGCAATCCATTTCTGACGCATGCGAAAATACTACACGAGCTAGCACTCGTTTTAAAATTGATATATCTCCAAACTTTTATTTCTTACTTACGTTAATAAGTGATGAGAAGTAAATTTGATCAAGAAGTTTAAACCGGTTTTGGTTTATACTTGTTGGGACTATAACCGACAAGTGAGCTAATTTTGAATCGGTTTTGGTTCAAGATTCTGTTTTCGGTTATAGGATTGTTGTATCAAAGTATGCCTACAAAGATAGTGAACTGCAATTGCTAGTCGACTCGAGACATAGAGATCTCAATCGACATCCCAATAGCCCACAAAAATCTCACGCGTCTTTTTTTAAGTTGACTTCCCCCTTTCAAATTTTAAGTATATACTGTATATATATATTTTTCTAATAGTGCAATATATTCACAATATATATACTACAAATTGACAGCATACAATTCAAAATGAATCGTCACATCATTTAATTTTGAAAGATTTTTGATTTATTTATACTACAAAAAATTTAAAAATAATCACACAAAAATGAACTAGCGGTTATGATTTGATGTGTTGTACATCTGCAGATAATACATAAACAGACGCTCATTCAAACAAATAAGTTGTGGATGATACTTATGCACCACAAAACATTGAATTTTGTGTTAGCGATATTGATCCGCACAATTGCGTCTTTTTTTTTTTTTTTTTCCTGATCAAACAGATGTTATAATTTCATTAAATAGAAAGTAACATACAAAACAAAGATTATTTAAAGTACATCATAGAGTAAATTATCCCAAAGCATAGAGTAATAAAGGTACAAAGATAGATAGGGGCATTCGATGTGAAGAGCTTGAGAGCTATGAATCACATGCTAAGTAGTAACATGGAATCTGTGAGGTCAAGGCAAACCGAAGCATACTCCATGAGACTTTCTCATGGAGTAGGAAGCCACTATCTTGAATCTTCGAAGACTGGACGAAGATGAAAATGGCAAAGCTGCATTGCCAAATGGTCGAGCAGAGATGTTGTGGCTCTGATAACCGGTTACTACAGAGGTAGTTGTTGGTCTAAGGTTGATAGAGCAGGACTTAAAGAGGTTGTGGTAACTACTCCTTCTTTGAGTGAGGGTCATAATGCCACTAGTCTTCAAGATTATATGAAGGGACTTCAGAAAGTAATTGGTTTGCGGTTTAAAGAGTTTTGACATTAGGCGAGGTATAGGTAGGTGGTTGATGAAGCATCGGTAACTCCCACTCCGTAGAGGTGGGATCATAATGCCAAGCTTCACCGAGCTGTCTCCATAAGTGGGATCATCCCTAGGGTATCCGATCAACATGGTTTTCAAAAGACTCCTATGCCATTCTAGCAACAATGGTGGTTTAAGGGTCAAAAGCATTCTTCGGACTAAAGAGACCATTAAACTAACCAAAGATTGTGTAGGGTGGGAAAGAGTGGAGTTCAGACTAAACCCAGATACACACTGGTCTCGACACAAGTGGTTCTCAAGCAAACTAGAAAGAACCAGTGTTCTGCTACCGAGGATAACTCGACTTGACCAAGCAGAAGCCACCGATTCTACCATACTTGAACTTTATATAACATTATCGAAATCGGGTCGGAATAGGTTCCAGTTTAGGGATATGCTATAGTTTAACGAAAGTAAACTATCTACCAGGAAATTGAGATATGAATGGAGAGCAAACCTGGGTCAAAGAGGTAACAAGGGGGAAACAGAGAACTTGAAATCTTTGTCAAGATCTTCCATGGCTCCGGCATCAAAACAGAGCTCCAGTCCATCTGCAGCCAAGTAAAACACTTGGAGAGTGGATGTAGATCCGAGGAGCGGAGAGATGTTGAAGTTGATTGCGGGATGAGCTAGATCGAGGGATAGAAGTCAAGGTTACTGGGGCGGTCAAGGGTTTGTGGAGGTGGCTGCAGAGTCAGAGAAGCGAGTTTGCCGAGAGAGGTAGTCGGAGGCAGAGGGAAGAGGGGAAGTAGTTGAAGCTGATGCATTGCCGGAGTTGAGATCTGAGATCTCAAGAAGACTCCAATGAAAAGAAAAGAGATCTTAAGATAGTTTTGTGAAAAGAAGAGAAGATGGAGAATACAAAACCAGAACCCAGCGACGCTGATTGGTCTCGACGCCACCTGGGAAAGCTTCCTCGGTGGTTGTGCCAGAGAGGATGTCGGCTAGGGCAAACTGGTCTTTAGACCTTTTGTACAAGAAATTGGAAGTGTCTTAGCCGCACAATTGCGTCTTGAAAGCCAGTATGCTTGATAAACACTATAAAACTGGAAAATCGTGACGAAGATGAAAAAACAGATATCTTCAAAATTTATTAGAAAATAGTGACCCACTTCATTCTTTTTCTATTATTATCATGATTCATCTCTACACAAACTTAGGTGAATAGTTCATACTATTAAACAAAATCATATTTTCTATCTATAGTATGTGCATAAAATTAAATTATACTAGAATACATCTTGTGCTACAAAATGGATTGTTGTTTTCTCCAAAAATTGGTAATAATTTATTTTAAATTATTATATTGTTTAAGATAGTGTTTGCTTTTAATAGTGAAATACATACATTTTTGTAATTTGATATGTATGTTATCAGATAAACAAATATAATGATAGTGAAAAAAACAAATACTAGTATGTTAAACTACACGATTGTGTAATTAAATTTAGTTTTTTAGACTACATTAAATGTAGTGTTATCACAATAGTATGTTTCTAGGCTCATTGCCGCATAAATCAACATCACTTAGTAGAATCGTTTTTTTTTGTTTTTGGTATTGTCCAGTTACCTAATGTTTAATTTGTTCATGTTCATCTTCGTTCTCTCCTAGTGTTCGTTCGATTGACAAAAAGTTAAAAGTTACCGAAATAGTAGATTTGGTAAACTAGAATGAGTGTCGGTTGAAGCATTGTCACATCTTGAAGATATCAAATTCCCAAGATATTTCTAAATAATGAACCGGAATCCAGAAACTCAATCCGGTCCACGTAAACCAAATCTGGTTTAACTCGTGGCTCGTAAATCAGTAGACGTCACTGTCGCGTTCCTTTATAGATCTCGTACGGACGAGAGCCACTATAAAAGCACCCAATTAATTTTATAAACCCAAAAAAGCCTATAAATATTGCCCTCTTGGTTAATACCATTTTCAACACTTACACAAGTTTACTCACAACAACCAAAATATATTAAACATAATTAACTATTACAAGTAAACAACACTCAAGAACATGGAGGAGGAGCAGAACAAGAACAAGATCAGTGAAGAAGAAAAAGCACTTCATGGAAGACGAACTCGACCAAAGGGTGGAATGATCACCATGCCCTTCATCTTCGGTATGTCAATAAAAAACTATTCAATATGACTATTTATTTATTTGATCTTTCATGAAAAAATTATGAAGCTGATAATAGTCTAATGATATAATCAGCGAACGAGATATGTGAGAAATTGGCGGTGGTTGGGTTTCACGCAAACATGATAAGCTATTTAACAACACAGCTTCATCTTCCATTAACCAAAGCAGCCAACACTCTCACAAACTTCGCCGGAACTTCCAGTCTTACTCCTCTCATCGGTGCCTTTGTCGCCGACTCTTTCGCCGGCCGGTTCTGGACCATCACTTTTGCTTCCATCATCTACCAAATAGTAAGTTCTTTTATACAACTAAATTGTATAAAGGAGTCAGTACTGAACCATTGTAATAAACTAAGTTTTAGTGTCTTTATGACCAGACTTGATCTAGTAGTTTCCGTTTTCTAGATCATTCTTAATTATTCTAACGAGAAAAATATATTGTAAAATACAGGGGATGACGTTGCTTACGGTATCGGCAATAGTACCGACGCTAAGGCCACCACCATGTCACGGAGAAGAGGTTTGTGTAGTAGCAGACACAGCACAATTGAGTATATTGTACGTAGCTCTTCTTCTTGGAGCTCTCGGGTCGGGTGGGATCCGACCATGTGTTGTTGCTTTTGGTGCTGATCAGTTCGACGAGTCGGATCCTAATCAAACCACCAAAACCTGGAAGTACTTCAACTGGTAATTTTTTATATATCTTTCTCCGTGTCAATAATTAAAACCTTTAATAGATTCCTGAAGATTTTAATAACTGTTCAAATTGGCTGTAAATTAAGGTTTTTAATTATTGAAATAGTACTAGGATTACCTAACATGTTTGAAACATATACTACTGTATTTTTGTCTTAAACCTAAGAGACTATATAGCTAACATGACTTTGTAACATAAGTACATAACTATTTAAGAAAAAAAATGCAGCTATTAGCTACTTGATCATTTTTCTATTAAAAAGTTTTCTAGACGTTTATGATCAAATATTTATTTGCAAGTGTTTTGATGGTAACTCAATGTGTTATTGATCTTCTTCTTACCCGAAAAAAAGAACAAGTTCCTCGCTAGGTTTCAAAATTAAAATGTATAATTTTACTTATTCGAACCCGAAATAATGAATTATGTTGATGTGTTGGAAATCTAGGTACTACTTTATTATGGGTGCGGCAGTTTTACTAGCGGTGACGGTTCTTGTGTGGATCCAAGATAACGTTGGGTGGGGTCTAGGTTTGGGCATCCCGACAGTAGCTATGTTCTTATCCGTTATTGCTTTTGCCGGTGGTTTCAAACTTTACCGTCACTTGGATCCCGCGGGTAGTCCGTTTACCCGCTTGATCCAAGTGGGAGTCTCGGCGTTTCGCAAAAGAAAACTGAGGATGGTTTCTGATCCTTCTCTTCTCTATTCCAACGATGAGATTGATGCTCCTATCTCCTTAGATGGTAAACTCACCCATACCAAACATATGAGGTAATATATTCTACTCATGGCTCTTCTTGTGATCTATGTTCTAATTCATTATCCCTCTATATCAAAATTTTAATATCAACCTCGGAATGAATATGATTATCGAATTATTTTATTATAAGTAAGATAGTGTAATTGTTTGACTATATAGTAGTCACGAGGAGACGTATTAGAATCTGAATCTATAAGAACTGATATTTCTGTCAATACGACCTGAAGACTAAAAATCAAATATAGGAACGTAAAGTAAACAATTGAGTAATCGTACAACAACTCGTCCACTAGGTGAAACCAGACAAATTAGAGGTAAAACCACAAAAATGCATACATCATATAATTGTAATCGGTGATTCATTGTAGAGAAAGGGAAATTCCAAAAACAAGAAGACAACATGTATTAAAAGTTGTCATTTTCTTTTGGCATATGCATGAGCAATAATTGGATTTATTGGACCCATTTCGAAAATAGTAAGACTTAGATAGTCAAATAGTAAATGACTGGCCTAAATCCTTTTCATGTGTCACTTACTTGTCTTGCTTAATTTTCAAAATATACGACTTTGAATGGTTGTAGATATTAAAATGAAAATTTGAAATTGTTTTTTTTAATTAAAATTATATTATTTTTCCCTAAGATTTATGATTATTTTTTTGCTTATTCAAGTTCTTACATGTTTAGATAATTGCATTTTTTTTGTCTATTCAAGTTCTATAACTAACTCTCTACTCTTATATTGTAGTTTCTTGGACAAGGCGGCAATAGTGACAGAGCAAGACAATATGAAACCAGGTCAAATCCCCAACTATTGGAGGCTAAGCACAGTCCACAGAATCGAAGAGCTCAAATCAGTGATCCGAATGGGTCCAATAGGAGCCTCAGGGATTCTCCTAATCACAGCCTATGCTCAACAAGGAACCTTCTCTTTACAACAAGCCAAAACCATGAACCGTCACCTCACAAAATCTTTCCAAATCCCAGCCGGTTCAATGTCCGTCTTCACCACTGTCGCAATGCTCAGCACAATCATCTTTTACGACCGCGTTTTCGTCAAGGTAATCCGTAAATTCACGGGACGCGAGAGAGGCATCACTTACCTCACCCGTATGGGAATTGGATTCGTAATCTCGATCATCGCTACGCTTGTTGCTGGATTCATCGAGATCAAGAGGAAACAAGTCGCGGTCGAACATGGCCTTCTCGATAAGCCTCACACGATTGTTCCAATCTCGTTTCTTTGGTTGGTTCCTCAGTATGGTCTACATGGAGTCGCCGAGGCTTTCATGTCCATTGGACATTTAGAGTTCTTCTACGACCAGGTAATGTAACCACACTATACAAGCAGAGAGTTAGTTAGGAGTATAACTAACTAACTAACTAACTAACTTTTATAACTGAATAACTAACGATTTAATCACTCATTTGATATCAGGCGCCGGAGAGTATGAGGAGCACGGCGACGGCACTTTTTTGGATGGCGATATCGATAGGAAACTATACGAGTACTTTGCTAGTGACACTGGTTCATAAATTCAGTGCTAAACCGGACGGGAGCAATTGGTTACCCGATAACAATTTGAACCGAGGGAGGCTTGAGTATTTTTACTGGTTAATAACTCTGTTACAAGTAGTTAATTTCGTGTATTATCTATGGTGCGCCAAGATTTACACGTATAAACCGGTTCAGGTGCATCATAGCAAAGAAGAGAGTAGTAGTCCGGTTAAGGAGGAATTACAATTGTCTACTAAGAGTTTAGTTGATGCATGAGACTTGGGTTTGGATTGTGTAATGTTAAAATTAGTATAGTTTGTAATGTATTTATCAATTCAATAAAATATTAATAGAAAGAATAACTTTGTCTAGTAGATTGTGTTCAGTACGTTGCAATCAGATCCATGATTAAAATAACAAATGTAATCCAAAATTTGAAGCTTCAGCTTTCACACACATATCATCACTACCGCGAGAAGATAGTACCTCGTAGGGATGTAGGAAACGATCGAAGGTCTTTAAGGCTACTCTTCTTTCATTCGTGTGGACTGGTTGGTTCGCTCAAGACTCTTTTTTTTTCATCTTCTTCTTCCTAGAATCCGCCTTCATCCGTCTTTCATTTGTTTGTCACCGTTGTCGAAAAAAGATTGTCTTTCGTCGACGGCGACAAGCAAATAAATGATAGACTTCTAATGAATGATAATATCACAATTCAACTAACTCTCTTTCTAAATAAGAAACATGGAAAAACATAGAGGCTCATTATTCAATCAAAATGAAGATAGAGTTGTTATGCCATGTATATATAGAAATATCACAAGATCCAATTGTAAGCAATAACCAGTCTGATGGAAAATTATGGGAAAGAATACACAAAAGGTACCACAAGAAGAAAATGGAGGGTTGGGTAGCTAGAAGCATCAGATCTTTACAGAGTAGGATGACTAGCATTACTTCTGCTGTTAGTAATCTAAAGAGCTGCATCACCCAAGTGGAGAATATGCATCCAAGTGGTGCATCCGAATTTGAAATTGTAAGTACATTTGCTTTCTACTTAGTTTTTATATATATATTTTTAATGTAATTAACAAAACCTTATGTTTCATAGATGGAAAAAGCTAAAAAGCTCTTGCTACAAGATGTAAAACTATAAAAAAGTTTTAAATTTGACCATGTTTGGAATTTGATGAAGGATATCCCAAAGTTTACCGACAATGTCAACATTACTCCTAATACTGAATGCGAGAACAACGGCTTTCAAACATCACAATCTCCTGGATTATCTTCATTTTCAATTAATTTGAGTAGTGATGATGGTGGATCAAATTCTTCACAGCGTCCCATTGGTTCGAAGAAAACAAAACTCAAAAGGAAGATCTCCGAATGTAATAATTCATCTGTTGACTCTTTGGTTTCATCAAATGAAGAAATCCTTAATTTCTTAAAAGAAAGTGCAGCAACTAGGGAAAAGAGTTATGAGTTAGCTCAATTATGTATGCAAAATGAAGCAAAAAAAAAATTAGCATTCAAAGAAATGAAGGAGGAAAATAAGATTTTGTTTAAAGATTTAGACTCTATCCCTGATAGTAATACCGTGAGTTTTTCTGATATGAACAAGCAAGAATCATACAAAAAAGAAAAGAAGAACAAGAACCTTCAGTTACACCATAATTCTATGGACAATATTTTGGAGATTTCTTGGAGGTTCGGGATCAAATTTAGGTGATTATTAGTATTGTTCTAGTATTTTAATTTGTGTCATATTTATGTGTTCATGTAATTTTATTTCATTGTATTACTTTATTTTGTATTAAATATGTTCAGTATCATATTTTGTTGTGTAATATTTGTTGTAATATTATGTAATTGTTATAAAATATTAATATTTATATTTTAGTTAAAACATATTTAATTAATTTTATATTAACAATTAAATTTATAAGAATATATGTGAAATACTTTGAAGTGATAAAATTTTAGGACTAAAATGATAAAAACGTAATTTATGAGATTATTTACGAGATACATAAATCTAGGGATTGAAATGTAAAAAAAAAGATTCAAATTTGGAGTTTTGAACAGTGATTTCAAATATGGAGTGTCATTGTTCAAAACTTCAAATTATGAAGTGTCGAAGTATCTCTTGAAAGACATAAAACTTCAAATTTGAGAGGATAGAGTATCTCTTGGAGCACTGGTGGATCCAGACAAATATTTTGACTGGGGCACAAAACATATATATTTAGAATATTAAAAGTATATAGTAAAACATATTTAAAATTATCTTTTTGATAACTTGAATTTGCATCTTTAATGAGCCAAAGTTTTAAAAGTATTTTTTCTATTGGTATAGAAATATATTTTAAAAATGTTAATTAGAAAATACACAATTACAAACTTACAGTTCAGTATAAAATAGACATTTAGATTTACTTATCTAATCATATCACACAAACTTAAACCCAAAAAAATAATAAATTATTTATAAACTGGTGATATTTTTAATATAAATTTGCTACTTTTATCATTTTATTAATTAAGATATATGTATAGTACATAAAATTTATTCAAAAATTAAAAATAATTAAACTGGAAATAGCAAAATTTAAACAAAACTAAAATCATATAAATTTATTAAAGAAAAAGAAAATTAAATAGAATAAAGAAAATGTAAAATGCATCTGATAGGCAAAAATTAAAAGGAAATGACTAACAAATGCATAGAACAAGTATAAAATTGTAAACCTCCAAAAAAGAGAAATAAAAATAGAACAAAGAGACAAATAGGGTTTGAACTCACGACCACATAATTCTCATGGGTGCCAATTTGCCAAATGAGCTGAAGGACATAACTACACATAACCACTGACTAATTTTTAAAAGTAGAATGGGGCACTTGCCCCACCTGCTTATTGTCTAGATCCGGCCCTGTCTTGGAGATGCTCTAAATCCTTCATTAATCTTCAAATTTATAACCAAAAACTTAAGTATTTTTCCCATTTTCGATCCTTCCTTCTTATTTTTACTTTTCACAAAATAAAATGGAAGAAGACAATTTTTGAGAGAGTTTGGCATTGCGCTTCCCATCATACTTTTTTTTTTGTCACAACGGTTTTGTTTGAGCAAAAGTAATTGATTCGTTTAGAGACTACAAAAAAACAAGAAATAGAAGTTGAATAGTCGTTTAATTGATCAAAGTCTTGAGCTCAAATACAAGAATTCAAAGCACAACATATCTTCCTCGGTCAAGACTGATGTGTCACGAGCATGAGAGACGTACAATGTGTCACGAGCACGAGACGTAAAATGTGTCACCAGCACGAAATGTAAAATGTGTCACGAGCACGAGACGTACAATGTGTCATGAGCACAAGACGTAAAATGTGTCACGAGCACGAGACGTAAAATGTGTTGAGCATTGTGATTTCGTTAATGAACCTGTGAACATCATGAGCACAAGACACGCACTTGTGTGATGAGCACATAAATAGTATCACGGGCACATGACATGAATCGTGTCATGATATAAACTGGTTTGATGTAAGTCGACGTAACTCGGTGTAAATCGCCGGCATGAATTGGTCCTGATGTTGTGATGTTGCTATCACGAGACTCACGCCATGAGCGCATGACATGAGCAATGTTATGAGCACGCAACAGGAATAGCAACAAAAGCATGTGACAAGAACGATCTCTTGAGCACGTAATAACACATGATATAGACAATGTAATGAGCACACAACGCGAATCGCGGCGACGCTAACTATAAAGGATTCAACAACAAGTAAAATTTGACAAGATAATTGGAAAGTCTTCTAATCATAGAATATCGAAGAAGCTAAGTCGCGACGTTCACAACGTCAAAACATACACACATGACACAAAACATGCTCCATAACCGCGTGACCGCAAAAAAAAAAATGAAAGAAAATACGAGTATTATGTGGTCACATAAAAAAGGGATAGAGAGTGCGGTGCATAGGGAAAAGACATTCATGGGTGAGCAGGAGAGGGCTCACGCTTCTTCTCAGCAATGGCAACAAGAGATTCTTCTAAAGTAGGAAGAGGCAGTCCTTTAAACTCTGCTTCAGCCTGCATCACCCACACATACTGCATATCTGCATCAGCTAAATTCCACTATTTGCAATCTGAAAGAAGGCATTCACGTAAAGCTTCCCAGTGAGCAATGATGGCTGCCCCATTCATATAAAAGTCATGCTCATTCTTCATGTAATCAATCCGTTTCTTGAGGGTTCCACTCTCTTGCGACAACAACTCTTTCTCCCTTGTCGACTTCGTCGCATCAGTTTGAAGGCCACAAATCATCAAGTCACGTTCTTTCACTTCACCTTTTAGAAGACTAATCATCTCGTCTTTGGAGACTATAAGAGAGCGAGTTTCTTTCTTTTCAAGGTCAAGTTGCTGTTGAAGGCTATCCACCTTCTGACGTTCATGTGCAATTTCAACGACGGTGGATGAGAGTTTCCTTTCCACAAGGTGGAAAGATGACATGGCCTGAAATTGGAGAAAATAAGGAGGTTCATTACATCTGAGGAGACAAGTGTGCAACACCCACATCGTCACGCATCAATAACACAAGTATGTTACAAAGTCAAGATGACAGTACCTTGAGAAGGTTGTTATAAACTTCATTGGCAATGGCAGCAGTGCCGTCGGCATCTAGAGAATCAAAATCATGGGAAAACACTTTGTTTTTCAGCTGCTCAATAACCGAAGAAGAGTCGGTGCTAGCTTGAATCTCTTGACAAGGGGGTGTGACGGTGGAGGTAGTGTTGCCACGAGCAAGTCTTGCTCGTCTAGACAACGACGGTGTCAGAATCTCCTGAGGAGCCTTACGTTTACTTGCCACATAAAATTCAACATACTTTACCTCGTCAGAAGAGTCTTCATTTGTGTGGATAGCCTCAGTTGGGTTTCCATGAGCAGTCAAACACGACGCGAAGTTATCAGGCATGGGACGACGCTGTCCATTCGACATGTAAACGTGATGTTGCGCTTATGTGTTTAGTGACGAAATTACATTGACTAAGAGAGACATGAATCTCTTACCCCAAAAGCTACAATACTCGAGTCCAAATGAACTAGTGAGGAAGGCAATGGAGCGGTATTTAGGATTGTATGAAAACACTTTGAAGATTATTTATTTGCCTTCTTCACGGCTTTTTGCATGAACATCTGCAAAAAAAAAGTAACCAAACAAGTAAGGGAGCGAGTAAGTGGTAATAAATTGGGGCACATATGAAGTCGTCATTCGCAAACCCACCAACATCAAATCAAGCAGTGGGAAATCCTGGATTGTAACCAACCCTCATATACAAGTATATTTGTCCCCAAGACAATTCAAGCCTCCTTTTCTCAAAAAACTCGACATCAAACACCAACCGATCAGGGCGTAGTGAGTGTATAGAGTATCTACTAATATCGTCTGCTAGAGGATTGAATTAATAAGCATACAAAACCTCGTTCGCTCCTATGTCAAGCGAATGAGACTCTCCAAAGGCTTGAATGGCCATCAACACTCTCCAGGCTAACGGAGAAAACTGACCAGGAGAAATAGAGAACATGTTGGCCATTTCCACGACCAAAGAAGGAATGACTCCTTGCAATCCCGATGCGAAATTGGCTTCATAGACTATGACCTCGTTAAGACGAGCATCCTTGACACACTCAGATGGCAAAGGACACCTTAGAACCACATCATATGATAAGTTGTAAACTCGTTTGATTTTGCGGATATCTTCCTCTGTCAAGACTGATGCAGAATTGTTTGAAGCAACCTAACATTTGGCTCATCACCATCTAAGGCAAATGAAGGTGGAGAGAAGAAACCAAAGTCTCGACAAATGCCAACAACAACGGAGTGAATCTTGGTATTTTTGGATCTTCGCAATGAAACAAAAACGACAAAGAAAAATCATTATTAAAGTCACAGTGTTCCAAGGAACAACAAAGGTCACTCGTAAATTATCAGCAGTGTGAAAATCAAAAGAATAAAGAAACAGCGAAGATTTACAAGAGAAATAATGTGTCTCACCTTGAGAAGTCGATAATGACTGCACTAGGGTTGCAGATGGAACCGAGTGAATAAGGGAGAGGTAATGAGGCCAAAACAATTTCCTTCCATTTTGTAGCCCAAGTAAGTTTACAACGCATTTTTGATTTGGAGGTTCTTTATTTGGGAAAATTCTCGAAAAAAACATGAACTAATTTTTATTTGGAAGAAAAAAAACACTAACTTTTAAAACTTCCAAAAAAATACATCAATTAATTTTTTCGTGTTTAATAAAACCCAAACTATAAAATGTTGGCAGATTCATACATATGATATCAAAAAAAAAAAATTATTCCAGTTTTACCCTTTAAAAATTCCATAAAAGAAACTCATCTTAATAAAACCTCAAAGTGCAACAATCATTCATGGCATCCAAGATAATGAAAAACAAAACAACTAAAAAAAAAAAGCTCCGGATCTGTTACTCGGTCCTCCCGTCGTCCTAGTCGTGTTACTCACGGTGCTCCTCCTGTCTACGCTCCCGGCTGTACCCCTCGTTGAGCTACCGCCACCACCAACGACTGCAACTTAGGACAGCGAGGCTTTACATGCCTCACCTCCCCACAGTGAAAGCACACTCGAAGATCCTTATGTGGCGCATCCCTCTTGGGACAAGTTGCCAGCTTGTGATCCCTGCTCCCGCATCCAAAGCATCCTCGACCGCCATGGCTCGTCCCTGAAGTAACCTCTAGTTTCCTCTTTTGTCCCTGCTTCGGTTGAGTCTCACTTGTCTGAACTGCTGGGCTAACCGTCACTGCATGTGCCCGGATATCCTCCTCAATGTCTGCTGCAGTCTCAGCCAGCTCTGCACGAGTGACATAACTCCGTCCTCTACAATGAACCCTCTGATCCTCACGAAGAGCCCTCATGAACCTCCTGACCTGAGCCTCCTCAGACTCCATCGCCAGACCCCCATATGACAGAAGTCGACTGAACTCTAAGTCCAGCTCCCGCACTGACCGAGTCCCCTGAGATAACTGAAGGAACCTCACCTCCAACCGGTCTAATGCCACCCTAGGAAAATATTTGAGGTTGAACTCCTCCAAGAAGTCAGCCCAAGTCATCTCGCTCTGCACTCTCCTAGCAGCCACTGACCTCCACCAACCCTGAGCATCGCCAATCAGGTTGTGGACCCTTATGTCCACCCAAAACTCCTCAAGACATCTGAGAGACTGAAAGTTACGTTCCACTCTCGTCCTCCACGCATCCGGAACAGTAGGATCAGTACCACCCGAAAACCACTCAATATCAATGTTACGCATCTTCATCAGCATAGACACATAACAAGAATAAGATCCCGCATCCGCTGCCGCTCCTCCGCCACCACATGTGGCATTACCTGAGCCTGAGCCGGTGCCACTGCTGGCCACCGCTCCAACACCTGTGCTAACAAGTCCGCAAGATCCACACCTCCTCCAGGGACTCCACCCGCTGAGACTCCCACACTCGGAACCCTAACATCACCGGCCACTCGAAGACCAACACCGCCCCCACCGGCAACACTCATGGATCCTGAAGGCCCTGCGACTCGCCAACACCCTCAGCTGTCATACTCTGGTCCACAATATCACTAAATGTTGGGCCTCTGCCCCTACCACGACCACGTCCGTGTCCACGACCAGCAACATCATCACCTCTAACCATCTGCACTACCCAGAACATAAGGCTAATCACACAATTCAAAACCGCAAACAAAGCACACATCTTACCATGGAATCTCATTGAAGGCTCGAAGAGGATGATACTAGGACTCTATACCACAAACAAATTGACTAACTACTCGTAATCAATTCTCATTCACAACATCATGCACCAAGCAACAGGAAAATAATTCAACCAATTAAATTCCTAAACCGTTCTAAACCATCCTAGAACCGTAAGGGCTATGATACCAAACTGAAACAACCCAACTCGTTTTTTTAATAATAAATACAATATATAATTAAGCATCCCATACTATTTAATTAAACCACAATACAACAATAAAGCATCAACAACCAATATGCACCGCGGAAATAACCAACAATACAGAACCAACATATCATCATTACAATAATATTTCTAACCATTCTATCCAACAACCTAGCATAATTCTATCCCTGGTTCCAACATAAATAATATAACCAACAACACAAAAACGAGACCCTACATCATCCTCCTCCTCATCGCCATGATTCCACGTCACATACCTGCACACCACAAACAACAATTGAGATGCGTAAGTATTATCATAAATACTTAGTGAGGCAATCCTCCCACCTACTGGGCTATACACACAAGCAACTGAGAAACTAATGTTCAACAATTAACAACCAAACACAAACAAACCAGGAAAAAACAAGCATCAGCCGCTGATGAAGCAGATTGGTGTCGATCGACACCGACTCTGCAACACGTTCTGCACGAAGCCAAAAGTCGAAGATCCGCTTCCCAAATCCTCCAAATCGTCGAAACTCATCCAAAAGCCCTGGAAACCACATGGGAACCACATGCCAACCACAAACATACAAGAAAACACCACAAACAACAACACATCAAGCAAAACAAAGGATTCTTAGGCTTAGATCAGCCATGGTTATGCACTCACTTCTTTTGCAGGAAGATTCTGACTCAACAACGAAGAATTCAACCCTTAAAAGCCTTCTCCTTTGTTCCTAGCACAAGATCTTCACTCCTCATCAACATATCTCTCAATCCAAGCCAAGAATCTCCCAAAAAGCCTCCAAACTCTCAAGAACACTTTTCTTCCTCTAACTCTCTCTAAACAGCGACAAAACACTTCCCAAAACCCTTTTCGTCGACTTTCTCTTTAAATACATCGGTTAAGAGCTTCCATTGAACCAAACCGAGCCAAAACGACAATTCAAATCAACCCGGTCGAACCAATATTGATGGTGTCGACCGATACTCCTCTTGGTGTCGATCGACACCCACTCCCAAATCCCCAAATTGGTTCGCAGATGTTACAAACTTTCTCTGGGAAACGAATTAAAAGCCTAATTAAACACACCAAAAGATCTAAAGTGATAAGAGAAATTTATTTTGTAACGGTAAAAATTGATGGTGGCTTTTGACAAAGATTTAATTTTATGATTATATTTTAACCGGGGTATACCACTGTGTAAACCTTTTGGTTTCTGTTTTAATTTTTTTTTGGAATTTACAGATTTTGTTTTTTTAATAATTATTAAGATTGCATAAAACCAATTTTAATTTAATCAATTTGATTCAACATGCCTTTACTTTAAATTAGGTTGATCTTACTAAGTTACTAAGATATAATAAATTTAATAATTTATTGACATAATAGTGTGTTATCAATACTATTTTCTTTCATATATTTATATAATCTATAAGATATAAATATTATTTGATCATGGGATTTTTCAATGAATAGTGTAATCTAATTTCTTAGATCTTTTATTTATTTTTTCGGAGTTGAAAGATGAGTTTATTAAATAAATTTCATTTGACCAAATCTATAGAAACTAAAACTTACTTTTAAATGAGTTCTTACCTAGTAAATCCATTAAATGATTATGCTGAACAAAATAGTGATGAGGGAGAAAACAGGAAGAAAAAAGAAAAAAAGCTCTCAGGCCCAAATACCAAGATAGTGTATTAGAAGTATGAGATTTTCAAAAAAGCAGATCTCAACCACTTTCTAAACCCAAAAACAGAAATAACTAACGGTCCATAAGAGCAAATGGCATGGACCGCCGGTCTGTCAAAACCCTCCGTCGACCAGACCTTCCTTAACGTCTCATCCACCTACGACTCCTTGCTCTCTCACGGTAGCAGCTTCCCTAAAACCTTGCTGAGCGGCTCGCGAGTCAACCCCTTCTGGTAATCCTTGCTTCTCACCTCGATTCTTCTTTTTTGTGCTTTGTAACCCTACTATCCGCTTGTCTGAAAATCTCACATAGAGTGAGTAACCCATAACCTTACCCTTTACAATCTTGTCACCCTACCTCTCACATGGATAAGAGAATACCATATCGGCTGAAAGGAAAAGAACAGGCTGCGGATTCTCCCCACCCCCTCGTAAGCGTATCAGATCCCCTAAACCTGATACCTCATTACTTATAGAGGAAAACTCTCTTACCTTGATTGGGAGGCTTACAAACCCTTCCGCTCAACGCCTCTGGTCCCTGTTTCCTTTCCTCATCAACAGATGGAACCTGTGAGGAAAAGCAACTGGGTCAGATCTTGGTCGAGGATGCTTTCAGTTCAGGTTCGAGTTTGAGGAGGACTTACAAAAGGCTCTAGACAACAGACCATACCACTACGACCAGTGGATGGTCATCCTACAAAGATGGGAACCTATCATCTCTGATACCTTTCCCTTGCAGATACCTTTCTGGATTGAGATCCAGGGGCTACCAAAACACTACTGGCAATATGAGATGCTGCAGTCCGTAGGCGAGGAACTAGGTGACCTTATGGACACGGAAATCACCACTACTACTGTCAAGATCCGAGTTCTTTTAAATGGTCTCCAACCCATCACGAAAGAGACGATAATTGATTTCCCAGATGGTAGTGAAGCTCTGATCTCCCTAGAGTACAAAGGCCTGAAGAATTTTTGTCTCTATTGCCACCGCCTGACTCATGAAAAACGCCAGTGCCCTGGCTTCCTAGCATAACAAGAACAAGCAAAAATAAGTAAGAAACCCACCCAACTCGATGCCCCTCAGGAAGTAAAGAGAAACTACTATCTTTCCTAAGATAACTTTACAGCTCCCAAAAGTAAAGATAACCATTACCAGAACCTTGAACCCTCCCGGAGTATGGGCAACTATTAGGACAACCATTCTTCATCCTCGAGAATCCGAAGCCCCAGTCATTACTCCCCTGGACACCGCTATTCGGGCTCTAAAAGCTTTTCTGGGGACCAGTACTCAAAAAGGCAATATTCCCACCATGGATATCAGTCTGCTCACAAACCCCCCAGCAGTAGAATCTCAGGCTCAAAGTCACAAAATCTGTCAAGAGATGACGGCCACAGGAGATCATCTAGACAGACACCTAGACGGTCCCCTCCTAACCTACAATGGAGAATTAAAGAGAACCTATTACCTAACCCGTGAATCGAGAGCTCTCATACGCCTAGATCAAGAAGACCTCCCCTCGAACGCTCATTTACCTCTGCTGAAGTCACACCTCCTCCTCCACCCTTGATCCCTGCAACTGAAGTGGTGCTGGAGGAGCTTCGTGAAGTCACTGTACAATACATAAGCTGTCCAGATCCTGTTGAAAGTGCAGCAAGGAAATGCAGAGTCATTCAAGGAGAGGCAAAGAGCTTAACTGCTGAAACAGCAAATCGAATTGTAGAAGCGGCTATCTTAGCCAACCAATCCCATCGAGAAGAGCCTAATGATCCCCAACTGCAACTCGAGGAGAGAATTCAGGAGGATTTGACTCAAGCTACAATCGCCCAACAAGATATTGTTCCACTGCAAAAAAAAGAAGAGAGGAAGACCCCTCCTCCCTAAACCAGTTAACATGAGTCCTCTCTACCTCAATGGTGCAAAATCTAGTAAAAGAAATAAATGTCGGATCCAGAACTCACCTAAAAGAAAGGACACACTAGACAAAGGAGGCTCCTCGAGAGGCGCAAATAGCGGCTCCCTCACTAAATCTCAAGGATCTAGACCATCAGCACCCATAAGAAGCTTAATCCCTGCAATGGACAAAAAGAAGGTGGATTTTCAAGATCCACCTCCTCCGCTTCCTTAAAACTGCTGAGCTGGAACTGTTGTGGGTTGGGGAATCCCATAAAATTCCAGCGGCTCCGGGAGATCCACTCCAAGGAATCTCCAGAAATTATATTCCTCATAGAAACCAAGAATCCTGATGAAACGGTGGCAAAAAGCTGGATTGGATTCATTACCCTGGTAAGCACTTGGTTTCCCCCCATAGTCCTGGTGGAGGTGGTTTAACACTCCTATGGAAACAAGAAATAGAACTCTCAGTGCTTTCAAGTTGTCAAAACTTTATCGACACTAAAATTAAGGCGGAGGGTAAGACGTTCTTTGCTACCTTTCTTTACGGCAAACCTGAAAGGACAAAGCGGAAAGCCATATGGGAAAAGTTAACTGTAATCAGAGTGAACATGTCAGACCCTTGGTTTTTGACGGGAGATTTTAACAACATTATAGATGCCTCTGAAAAACAAGGAGGGCCCTTAAGATATGAAGGATCGTTTGTGGATATTCGCACCTTTATGGCTGAATGCGATTTGTTTGACCTGCGACATTCCGGAAACTTCTTCTCATGGAGAGGAAAGAGAGGTGATCATCTAATCTACTGTAGGCTGGATAGAGCCATGTCCAACTCTACCTGGGCCAAATGTTACCCTTTTAGCAGATGTGAATACTTAAAACTTCGAAGGATCCGATCATAGACCGCTGCTGACTCACCTGGACCTCACCAAAAAGAAAAAGAAAGGAGTGTTCAGATATGATAGATTCTTGAAGGATAATGAGGAAGTAAAAACCCTAATCCAGGAAGCATGGAACTCTAATGATGAAGAGAGTGTAGAAGGAAAAATCAATCGATATCGCTCAAAGATCATTGAATGGTCAAAAGCTACGTACCAAAATAGCAAAATCCATATTGAGGAGCTTAAGCACCAACTTGAATAAGCCATGACAAATCCAGATCCTGAGCATACACTTATTTCATCCATCAATAACAAACTTCTCCTAGCCTACAAGACAGAAGAGGAGTTTTGGAAACAAAGGAGCAGACAACTTTGGTTAGCTTTGGGAGACAAAAATACAAGTTACTTACTTTCACTCTATAACCAGAGGTCGAGCTACCATTAACAAATTCTCAGTAATTGAGGACAAAGATGGAAATCTTACCTTCGAAGAAGAAGCAATTCTTAAAGTGATCTCGGACTACTTCTCTGAACTCTTTACTTCTCAACAGGGAGACAGGCGACGTATAGTGGAAGAAACTATCTCGCCCTATGATAGACTAGTTTTCACCAAGGGTATCAATTCCCTATGCAGTTGTAGTACAAAGGGTTATCAATCCAAATGGTTGTGTATTGCTAGCAGAAAGGATATGATCAGTACAATATAAGTCAAGCCAAGCAATTAAGTTTTTGGTTCTAACAATCCTAAAATAAACAAAGTAAAAGAATATAAACAAGTAAACCACACGGCCTAAGCACTCGATGCAAGCAATCGAGTACAGGATCGAGTGGGGTGATCGAGTATGCAAGTGAGATATGAACAGCTCGAGGTATTACTCGATGCAGGTTATCGTGTACCTGATCGGGTAAGTGGTCGAGTAAGTGAAGAAAATGTAAACAAATAAAATACGAAAGTTCCTAAGGATGGGGGTAATCGAATCCTAAGTGTTCTAGACCAGTACGGATGCCTTACATCTCAAGCAATTATTTTCTAGACAATGAACCTCTAAGACCTTGTCACCACACTTTCACACTAGCAACAATCAACCTTGAACACACTACCACATTGTCGCACTAGCAATATGAACAAGCAGGCATTAAGAACGATTCATTATTGTCAGTAGACTTAAACTCATTTGATTTTGTCACTCAGAGCTAAGTAAACCTCTAGCATCGGCTAAATCAAGCATTTTATCTACTCCTTTCGGCCTGTAGCATTGTAAACGCCCTAGATCTAATCTCAATCTTTCGGTATGTTGACAGCATTAAGAACACCAACCTAGAAGGAAATCTATCAATCATCACAATCAACTAAAGCATCCTAACCGATCAAGAACACAAAATCATCTATCCCATCCCTAGAAACTTTACTACACTACTCGGATATAGAAAGAAATAACAAAGCAATCAAAATAAACGAAAATGACATTGTATTAAAAGATACTGTAGAGTAGAAAGAGTAAGGGATAAAGATCTAAGAAAACTACAAAATAAAAATGCAAAACAAGAAGAAAAATGTTGAGTCGCTCAGTTCTCTCACAGAAGCTCTCGCTCTCTGGTTTGAGGGTCTGCGGCGTACTCGTTTGTGAGCTAGGGAAAGAGGGGGTTTATATATGGAAACCCATTTGACCTAGCTTCCCAGACTTGTCCGATGGTCTACTCGATGGGGTACATGAGGGTGAAGTCGGGTAACTCCTCGGGTGGATCTTCGGGTTGCTCTTCATGCTCTCGGATCTTCCTCGATCGTGTTGGGGTTAGCTCGATGGCTCCTTCGGGTACATGCTCGAGTTGTCCTTGTTTTTCCCCATTTTTGGCTCTTTAGCACCTGTTTTCATCCAAAATATGCAAATGCAGAAATGCAACACCCTAAATGCTCTAAAAGTGAATTCCTACAGTAAATGACCTAAAAATGCTAAGTTAGAGGTATGAACAATGCAAAATATGGACAAAAAAGGATGCTAAAAATATGTAAATTAGAGAGTTATCACCCTGCATAACAAATGAACAAAACCAGAAGTTGATTGATTTACCTACTCCGGAGGAAATTGAGAAAGCATGCTTCTCCATACACCCTGATAAGGCTCCAGGACCCGACGGTTTCTCTGCCAGTTTCTTTCAATCCAACTGGGAGACAGTGGGATCTAACATCGTCCTGGAGGTTCAAGCCTTCTTTTTCTCCGCGACCCTGCAACAAAGCATCAATGAAACACATGTTAGATTGATACCAAAGGTACAAAGTCCACAAGCAATGACAGAATACAGGCCTATTGCCCTTTGTACGGTTTTTTACAAGATCATTTCAAAACTCCTTTCAAGGAGGTTACAACCGGTGCGTCAAAGTATCATCTCAGAAACCCAATCCGCTTTTGTCCCTAAGCGAGCTATCACTGACAACGTCCTTATCACCCACGAAGCCCTGCATTATCTCAAAACATCAGGAGCAACAAAAAGGTGCTTTATGGCTGTTAAAACAGATATGAGTAAAGCCTCCATCGAACTGGTCCTAGAGACAATGGGTTTCCATCAGACATGGATAAAGTGGATTATGCAATGTATTACTACTGTATCATATGCATTTCTACTTAATGGGTTATCCCAGATCAGTCTTACCTTGTAGAGGCATTCGTCAGGGGGATCCTCTTTCTTCTTACCTGTTTATCATCTGCACCCAAGTCGTAGCAGGCCTATGCTCCAAAGCTCAGCAAGATGGTAGTCTCATGGATTTACGGGTCTCTCAAGGTAGTCTTAGGATCAATCACCTCCTTTTTGTGGACGATACAATGTTCTTCTGCCCCTCAGATTCCAAAAGTTGTAAAACTTTGATGACAATTCTGAAGAAATATGAAGAAGCCTCGGGTCAGATGATTAATAAGTCAAAGTCGGCAATTACTTTCTCCTCAAAAAGTGAAGAACACATTAAGATGGAGGCTCAAAGGCTTTTGGGAATCCAAAAAGTAGGAGGACTAGGTAAGTACCTAGGTCTCCCTGAGATGTTTGGCAGGAAAAAGCGAGACCTATTTAACCAGATCATAGATAGAATAAACCAAAAAGCAAAAAGTTATTCATCAAGGTTCCTATCTACTGCTGGAAAGACTACCATGCTTAAGTTGGTTCTTGCTGTCATGCCGACATACACTATGTCTTGCTTCTTACTTCCTGGCTCTTTATGCAAGAGGATTCAATCGGCTCTAACCCGATTCTGGTGGGACTCCTCCTCTGAGAAACAGAAGATGTCTTGGATTGCCTGGTCAAAAATGACAAAAACAAAAAGAGATGGGGGGTTAGGCTTCAAAGACATCACAAGTTTTAACCATGCCATACTCGCAAAAATCAGCTGGAGGATACTTACTAAGCCAAATTCTCTCTTGGCAAGAGTTTTGCTGTGTAAATATTGTAACACGACTTCTTTTCTAGACTGCTCAGTGTCGACCACTGCTTCTCATGGGTGGCGGGGAATCTGCCTAGGTCGTGATCTTTTGAAAACTCAACTTGGAGTAGCTATTGGAACGGGAGGAAACACCAGAGTGTGGGCAACTCCGTGGATGTCCCTCGACCATCCCCTATCTCCAGTTGGTCCTCCACTAGAAAACACACAACATTTAATAGTTCAGGACCTGATTTGTCCGGAGTCTAAAGAATGGGATAGAGAAAAGATCCGAGCTATATTACCTCAGTATGAACAGGAAATCCTTGGTCTTCGACCAAACAAATTGGGTGCTGAGGATAAATACATTTGGCTAGCTACCAAATATGGGATATATTCTGCAAAAACAGGCTACCATGCGTCTCAAAAGGCGGATCCTCCTCCGTGGCAACCTCCCAGTTTGCAAAATTTTAACTGGATCAAGGATATATGGAATCTCCAGTGTGCGCCAAAAATCAAATCCTTCTTATGGATAGCCATGAATGAGGCCCTACCAGTTGGAAACAACTTGAATCACCGTGGTAACAACCCGCAAGCCTGTTGCCCCCACAGTGGGGGAGAGGAATCGATAGTCCACCTTCTGTTCTACTGTAACTTCGCTAAACAAGTATGGGAGGCGGCGCCTTTAAGAACCCAATCCACCCTTCTGTCATCACAAGCTGCAGAATGGGAATTGAGGTCTTGAACAAGCTAATAATTCTTCCACCAATCGGACCAGTTCACGGCTCGCTCTCCCCTTGGATCTTGTGGACCTTGTGGACCACCAGAAACAAAAGAATCTTCAAACAGATCTGTCTGTCAAGCGGTGATGTAATCTCCAAGTCTATTACCCTAGCTAAGGAGTGGACTGTTGCACATATCCCAACCCGGAGGAATAGACCGACAATTACACCCGACCAGATCCAATTCTTGGATATCGACACAATCAGATGTTGCATGGCACGAGGATTCAAGACGAGCTGGCTTTGGATGGATCTTTGAACAACACCTTCCCTTTTGGGAGAGACAGGGTGAGGCAGTAGCAGAAAATGTCCGATCTCCTCTCATGGCAGAGGCTATGGCTCTTCATCTTGCCCTCATCCAAGCCCTCGATCTCGGCTACCGGAACGTTTCTTTTGCTTCAGATTCGCATTTGCTGATCAAAGCACTCAGTTTGGACCTCCAATTGAAGGAGCTCCACGAGATTCAACACGACATCCTTCGACTTTCTACCCTTTTCGACTTCTGCAATTTTATCTTTGTTAATCGAGAGAAAAATGTCAAAGCTGATACGGTAACTAAAGAGGCACTTATGAAGTCTCTTAACTCTGTACCAAACTCTGTATCAAACTATGTACCAACCCCAATTTAATTGAAAGTACGGTTATTGACCCAAAAAAAAAACAAAATACTGATGATTTGACAATTTTCATACTATAGCACTCTAATGTTGAATACTAGGTAATAACTCGTGCTGTTGCACGGAGTGAAATTTTTGTTTAAGATATTATATTTGTAAATATATTTATTTAGTATAATATTTATAATACAAATTTATATAGGTTTGAATTCATCAAGTTTATGAAAGTTTAAAATAGTAATCGTTTTACCATAAATTTTAGATTGACATGATGACGGATTTGGATAGACTGTGAACCAAATTAGTGATCGTTAGATTTTTATCAAAATCTTGAACTATCAAATCAGTTAAAATCACAAAAACTAAAATTTCATGAATCGGATAATTTAAATAAAATTGTTAACCCAGTCAAAACCGTCCGTTAAGCCATCCCGCAATGGATTTAAATATTTTGAGCCGCAAAATATCTTTGCATCTGTTCTGCTTGAATTCGTGAGATCCGCGTGGGTTACAAATGCATTTCAATAAAATATTTCTTCTAATATATAAAATATATTTAAAGCTTAAACTTAATGAATATTAATAAGTTATGTGATAAAGTTTTTAAGAATAACAAATTTGTTTTTTTGTTAAAAATATAATGTTATATAGTTGTAAATAATAAATTTAAATGAGGCTAAATAATTAAATGTGTCTCGAGCTCTCTGGCGGCGACACATTAACTTTTTCACGAGAGCGCTTCTCTGTTAATATATAGAGGATAATTACCAAAATCTTTACGATAAAATACTTTGTTCAAAAAAAAAAAAAAAACTAATATATGACTTTTTTTTGTTTTTCTGGTAAGAGTGACTTTTTTTAGAGCAACACTTATTATATGACTAAAACTCAATGAAGAGTAAATTTCATTTATTAACCTTACATAATGTTTATAAATACGTTTGACTCCACATAATTGTTATATTCATAAGAAAATACAAAATCATTCACCAAAGTTGGGCGGATCTACGTTGATATAGGGTGGGGCACATGCCCCATACTAACTTAAAATATTTTCTAGTTGATCATTACCAGTTATAGTCTCCTAGCTCATTTGGTTAAAATGTGTATGCTAATCTTCGTGACCCAAGATGATATAATCTACGTTGATATAATATGTATTCATAAGAAAATTTTATCAAAAAATAACTACTACAATAATCATAATAACAAGATATTAAATTTTTAATAATTTATTGTGATTCAACGATCTTACCATGGTATTGAATTTTTTTTAACCCCATAACATTCATTTTTCCCTAAAATGTTTTACCACTACTATACTTTTTTTTATTATTTACTATTTTTATACATTTTTCTCATGGTATTTTTAAACTTGTGATTATTTTTAATTGATTAGTCTTAAAATATTGTCTTATTTATTTAATCATTGTAGATAATAACGTGAAATATTAATAACACAAAAAGACAGATTACCATAACTGATAACAATTTATCAAAACTTTTTCTACCATGTTTAAATTGTTTTCATATTTCACAAATGAAACATATATTTACAAAAAATAATAAAATATAAATTTGAATAAAACAAAAAAATTATGAGTAAGATTATTATTCTGACACTTTAGATACCAAATAATAATTTATTTGAATTGATTTATCCCGCACATAGTGCGGGTTGTTAACTAGTTATGATTTGTAACTGAGAAACTGTGGAACTAAAGTTTTCTAGATATATCTAATATATGTAGACTATTCTTATTTTTATTTGAATGTAAAATATTATTTAATTAAAATAATTTTATACAATAAAATGTTTTTTTAAGTTTATAAATTATCATAAAAGATGTTAAAGCAAATTAACGGTGTTTAAACGGTAGTCAAAGATCTTGTATATGGCCGAGTGCAGAACCACATCGTTAAACATTTATTGTATCATGGGTCGCATAAGTCTACTATTGAGCTGATGCGGTTAAAGACAATATATTTTATGTCTAATATAAATAATATTTTGTAAAAATTTAATGACCTTTTGAATTTCATATTTTAAATACATTAAAAGTAAGAAAATATATTTATTAAATATTTTTTATATAATTTTATTATAAATTAATTATAGATATTATTAATTATAGATATTTTGTTCCCTACACAAAAAAAAATTCTGAATCCGCCGCTGAACCAAACAATGTATTCTATGCAAACACACAACCACCATAACTTGGATTAGTATCAACAATTCGACCAGAATGATTGAAATCACAAGCCTCTTGAGTGCCCCCGTTGAACTGGTAGTAATCATTCATTATATATGATGCATGGTTAGTAAGAGTATTTGGTTCATAGCAAGGTCCACCACGGTTGATTAATACACAACTACCTGGTAATACACTACCGCATAGCCAATCAAGGTTAGCTTGTAATTGTGCATCGGTTGCCGATGGATCTGATACACACCATGTCTTTGATGAGACATGATGGGAGTGGTTTACAAGGAAAAATAAAAAGAAGATTAATGTCAACCGAGAAAACATTGTGGTCTTTTGCTTTGTAAATGATAACTCAAATGATATTGCAATATCTCTATATATATATACTAAATATATATATATATATATATAGTTTCTTCTGAAAGTAATTTATTTCCATAAAATATTATTACTTTATTTTATAATTCGTTGACCAATTTTATAATTTGTTGACCAGTTTATGGTTGAAAATATAAGACTAGCCTACTATTAAAGTCAATGTAAATAGTTTACAAAATATGTTGACAAAAAAAAAAGTTTACAAAATATTAGTTTTAATTAATTTATAAATTATTATTATTATATTTTAATTTTTTTTGTCAGTCACACATTAACTATAATATAATTCCTTAATTAGAAGCCTAGACATGAGAAAAAATTGTTTATAAATTAGAGTTTTCTAACAATTTTATCACATTATAAAACCAAACTCATCCATTCTACCACATTTGCTAACTACTTTAAGTAATACTCCAAATATAAGAGGAAAAGACTAAAATACTCCTCATCATATCCTTCTTTTTATCAACGACAAAAAAAAATTTCGATTTTATTTGTTTGACTTGTGTAACACTCGCAAACCAATTTTTGGTATTTTGGTAAGGGTGTCGATCGACACCTTCTAGTGAGGCATCGATCGACACCAGTTGTGGCCGGTTTGGTCGGTTCAATTTTAATTGTCCGATTTGTGTGGTTGGTTTAGGAAATCCCTAAAAATCGAGTTTTTAGAGGTAGAAAACGACCTATGGTCGTGTTATTTTGTGTTATTCGCCGTTTTTGGGAGAAAATCAAAAGAGAGAGTGTTCTTGAGCTTTTGGGAAGAGATTGAGAGATTCCTTGCTGTTCTTGGGAGACCTAAGGCTGGAAAGGTGTTAGAAGCTTGCTAGAAGTGAAGGAATTCGTTCTTGTTGGTCAGAATCTTCTTGAAAGAGGTGAGTGCATGACCATGGCTTATCTAAGCTAAGATCTCTAGATTCTATGTGATTTGGTGCTTATGTGGTTGTTTCTTTGAGTTCTCTATGGTATTTCGTCACTGTCTGGACTGGGTTTGGCTTCTGGGAGTGCATGGAGCGGATTGGAGAAGATTGGAGGCGAGATTCGGAGTTTCTGATCGAGGGAAATCGCTGCTCGGCATCGGTGTCGGTCGACACCAGTTGGGGTGTCGGTCGACACCAACGCGAGGACGGCTCGGGACTTTAGCGAGTGTCGAACGATGCCATGTGGAGGTGTCGGTCGACGCAAACTAGGGTTTTCGGGAGTGTCGGGCAGGGTGTCGGTCGACACCAGTTTGGTGTCGGTCGACACCAGATAGTCAGTGTCGATCGACACCATCTGGTGTCGGTCGACACCCCTCTTCCAGTTACGATGGATGTTGCATGCTTTGTATATTGCCTGGTTTGTTTTATTGATTGTTGTTTGTGGCATGTAGAGATCTTATTGCTTGTGTGTATAGCCCAGTAGATGGGAGGATTGCCTCACTAAGTATTTGTGATAATACTTACGCATCTCAATTGTTGTTTGTGGTGTGCAGGTAAAGGCAAAGTGTGATCGTGGAATCAAAGGCAATGAAGAGGAGGATGTTCTAGGGACTCGATTGATTGGTTACCTGGCATTGTTAGGTTGCTAGATTTGAGTCCTAGAAACATTGTTAGGTTGCTGGTTTCATGTTTTCTGATGATTGATTATTGGATATTGCTTATGCTATGGTATTGGTTTATTATTGGTTATTGGTATTGAGTATTCCGCTGTTGATTGTGAATGTGGTTAGATGGCTAGTGGGTATGAGACCACTAGCTGTAGTTTATTATTATTATTACAATTATTTATTATTTATTAAAAAAAAAGGGTCGGTCGTTTCATTTTGGTATCAGAGCCCTTACGGTTCTAGGTTTGGGTTCACTAGGTTTCTGTTGTAGATGTTTGGGATTGCTTGATTGATTATGTGAGTTAGTCAATTGTGTGTGGCATGGAGTCCTAGAACATCCTCTTCGAGCCGAGTGTGTGATTCCACGGTGAGTTTATGTTTTCTGTGTTATAATAGAAATTGTTTGCTTAGCCTTCTGTTCATGGTAGTGCAGATGGTTAGAGAGGATGCTGTGGCTGGTCGAGGTCGTGGACGCGGACGTGGTCGCGGACGTGGTCGTGGTAGGGGCAGAGCCCCAGTGGTTAGTGAGACCGAGGACCAGAGTGTGACAGCTGAGGGTGTTGGCGAGTCGCAGGATGTTCCGGGGGATTCCGTGAGTGTGGCAGGAGGGGGCGGTATTGATGCTCCAGTGGCCGGTGATGCTAGGGTCCCGGGTGTGGGAGTCCCAGCGGGTGGAGTCCCTGGTACTGACTTTGCGGCTATGCTAGCAGAGGTGTTGGCGCGGTTACCACCAGTGGTACCGGCTCAGGCTCAGGTAGTGCCACCAGTGGTGGCGGAGGAGCGGCAGCCAGTGGCTGCGGATGTGGGAGTCCATGCTCGTTATCTCAGCATGTTGACAGAGATGGGTCGGTTGCGTACTGAGCAGTTTTCAGGAGGTGTAGATCCTACTGCTGCGGATGCGTGGAGGACGAGAGTGGAACGTAACTTCCATACTCTGAGATGTCCTGAGGAGTTTTGGGTGGACATAGGGGTCTACTTTTTGAGTGGTGATGCTGAGTTGTGGTGGAGATCTGTGGCTGCTAGGAGGGTGCAGCGGGAGATGACTTGGGCTGACTTCGTTTTGGAGTTCAACCGCAAGTATTTTCCTAGAGAGGCATTGGATCGTTTGGAGGTGCAGTTCCTTCAGTTGTCTCAGGGGACACGGTCAGTGCGGGAGCTGGACTTGGAGTTCAGTCGACTTCTTTGTTATGGAGGTCGGGCTATGGAGCCTGAGGAGGCTCAGATCAGGAGGTTCTTGAGGGCTCTACGTGATTATTTGAGAGTTCATTGTAGAGGGCGGAGTTTTGTTACGCGTGCAGAGCTGGTTGAGAGTGCAGCAGAGATTGAGGAGGATATCCGGGCACAGTCAGTGGCGGTAGCTCCAGCAGTTCAGCCTAGTAAGGCTCAGCAGCAGGGTGGTTCTAGCAGGGGCGGTAGGCATGCTCAG
>NC_025689.1:30194071-30195177 GCF_000633955.1 Camelina sativa
GGCATATGGTGCATTTGGATTGCTATCGGGGTAGAGTGGAGTTTGAGCGTCCAGGAGGGAAGTTGGTTTTTCAGGGTAGTAGACCGACTTCGGGGAGTCTCGTGATCTCAGCCATTCAGGCTGGGAAGATGATCGAGAAGGGCCGTGAGGCTTATTTGGTTACTATATCTATGCCAGAGTCAGTGGGGAAGTCTACGGTTAGCGGTATTCCGGTAGTGGAGGAGTTTGAGGATGTGTTTCAGTCTTTGCAGGGAGTACCACCATCTCGGTCGGATCCTTTCACCATTGAACTGAACCAGGGACGATGCCGTTATCCAAGGCTCCTTACAGGATGGCTCCAGCAGAGATGGCAGAGCTGAAGAAGCAGCTAGAAGATCTGTTGAGTAAGGGATTCATCCGTCCTAGTGTATCACCGTGGGGAGCGCCGGTGTTGTTTGTGAAGAAGAAGGATGGAAGTTTCAGGTTATGTATTGATTATCGGGGCTTGAACCGGGTCACTGTGAAGAACAAGTACCCTCTTCCTAGGATCGATGAGTTGTTGGATCAGTTGAGGGGTGCTACTTGGTTCTTTAAGGTAGATATGGCATCGGCTTATCATCAGATACCAATAGATGAGGCAGATGTGAGGAAGACTGCTTTCAGGACGAGGTATGGGCACTATGAGTTTGTGGTGATGCCTTTCGGGTTGACTAACGCACCAGCAGCGGTGATGAGATTGATGAACAGTGTGTTTCAGGAGTTTCTAGATGTATCTGTCATCATTTTCATCGACGATATTCTGGTTTATTCTAAGNTAGACCGACTTCAGGGAGTCTCGTGATCTCAGCCATTCAGGCTGGGAAGATGATCGAGAAGGGCCGTGAGGCTTATTTGGTTACTATATCTATGCCAGAGTCAGTGGGGAAGTCTACGGTTAGCGGTATTCCGGTAGTGGAGGAGTTTGAGGATGTGTTTCAGTCTTTGCAGGGAGTACCACCATCTCGGTCGGATCCTTTCACCATTGAACTGGAACCAGGGACGATGCCATTATCCAAGGCTCCTTACAGGATGGCTCCAGCAGAGATGGCAGAGCTGAAGAAGCAGCTAGAGGATTTATTGAGTAAGGG